>NW_007377452.1:72525-153152 GCF_000475195.1 Diaphorina citri | reverse complement strand
AATAAGGCCGTAAGCTATAGCAAGGTTTCTGCGAACATCTTCAAACAGCCTAGGACAGCCTTAATTGTTTGTTCAAGGTCATTTTGCACGGAATCGCTGTAAGAACACTAAATTGCACTTCGCCAATTTATCTCAGGTTGAAATTCGGCTCTCTCTTAATCAGATAAGAAAAATTCAATGTTCAAAATTTTGAAGAGTAAAGGTGTGTCCAAACATAGTCGACAGGCTGTCGCATCGCGTCGATCGACGATGTGAATCTATGTTGCCGAGCCAGTGTGGACGGTTCAGTCGACATCGATCGACGGCCGGTCGACTATGTGTGGACACACCTTCAATAACTTCATCTCATTCCGTTCTTCCAACGGAGATGAATTGGAGAAGAGATAGCAAAAGAGATAGCCAGCGGCGACAGTATGTTGAAAACACCAGTTCCCAACGGATCACTGAAGTTAAGCGACGTTGCGCGTGGTTAGTATCCGGGTGGGTGACCATCTGGGCAACCGCTTGACAAATGTCTTTCTCCACTTGGCCACTTTCAGCAAAATTAATTTTATGAGACTTCGATTAATTTTATGACTTGACTTGTACTCGAACCACCAACCTCCACATTCGAAGGCCACCGCGCTAACGACTACACCACTGAGGTCGGTTTTATAAGTAAATACCTACATTACTAAGTAAATACCTACATTAATTTCTCTATTGTCAACACCTATCTTAATCTCTATTGACAACGAAGCCACGTGCTCTTATTAGAATGATTGTAGCAATTCCAGCAAATTGTCTTTTGTTTGTTTGAAGTGTGTAATAACAAATGTTTTTTCTACGAGTGCCCTCTTGAAAAATTACGTACCAAATAATTTATAATCTTTTTTTTTTGTAGGGAAGAAATAGCCGCTCCGTAGGGTATGTATTTTTTAGACTTTATGGTAGGATTCTCACAGATTATTACAGAGGGTGTACACGGGACTGTAGGTACATTAGTTTGCTAGTTTGTATGACAAGTAAGTTGGGCCGCGCTCAAGACAGCCAAACCCAGGGTATGCTTCCCGCTTTACTCACCTCTCCAACGCCTTCCAAAAACCTCAGCACGGTCATAGACACAGGACCAGAATGGGCCACCAAGGGAGTCAGCAGTGTAAGTAGCGCCGTGCTCAAGAAGCCCAAACCCAGGGTATGCTTCCCGCCGAACTTCTGAGAGAGGATGCCACCTGGAATGTGAGTGAGTGTGTAAACTATCCTAAACATGTATGGCTAACACCTAGGTCCCTAAGGATGATTGTCTCTGGCTCAGTTTGTCGAACAATTTGGCCAAAGAAGAAAAGCATGTACCATAATCACGAACGAAAAGTTTTATAGCTTCTCAAAGCTGTGTCAATTAATAAAAGTATAATGGTACCTCATAAAAAAGTACCTATGGCAATAAAAATTATTGTAATAGAAAGTAAAAAGCGTAGGCAGGGTATGCTTCCCGCTTTACTCACCTCTCCAACGCCTTCCAAAAACCTCAGCACGGTCATAGACACAGGACCAGAATGGGCAATCAGGGGAGTCAGCAGGGTAAATATCGCCGTGCTCAAGAAACCCAAACCCAGGGTATGCTTCCCGCCGAACTTCTGAGAGAGGATGCCACCCGGTATGTGGGTGAGTATGTAGCCGTAGTAGAAGGCCGACAGAATGACGCCCTGTGTAAATTGTATATAAAAAAAAAGAAATTAATAAAGTATGGAGTAGGTAACCTACCTATTTTAATTTTCAATAAAACTTTGTGTACTGAACATATGTCGCCCAACATTGCTTGGGAGTTTTAAAATAAAGTTAATAAACAAAATTAATTTTTGCCACAACTTCAACCCCCCATAAAAATGCGAAAATTGGATGTCACAAATAAATATGTAGATAGGTATTAGGTAGGTACTGATAATAATGGGATCCCCTAAGTTTTCCTTTTTAGGTGAACTCTTTTTCACCCTCGGATTAATAAAATTGGAAGTGCTTTGGTTCTGAACCGAAACACAGAGTAACCTAAACTAACATACCTAACATTTCTTAACTCCTGATAAATGGTCAACAAAACGAATAAAAAATATTATTAAGTTTTATTCCCTCTCTCTCTCTTCCTCCCTCTCACTCCCTTTCCCTCTTTTTAGCCCGTCCTTCCTTTATTATTACGATAGTAATAAAAAAAGGTATCAGGGACGGGCTATTGTATTCGCTTCGGTGTCAGTCCGTCCTTCCTTTATTAAATTACAATAGTAATAATAAAAGGTATAGGGACGGACTTTTGTATTCGCTTCGGTGTCGTCTGTCTGACCACATAGAAGGACTTATCCAAACCTGGTCGACCTATATATCAAATTAAAGGTCTTTTGACCAGGAACACGAAAGTGGTGGTTCAAATTGTATCCAGAAAACCAAAAACTGGGTTTTGGGGGATTTTTTCACATTTTCTCACACAAATGAGCTCTGATCTTGAAATTTGTCGCGATGACCTATGAACTTAAAGCGAGAAAGTTTTAGATAACACTTCAGTTGATAATTTAAGACCGGTTTTAGCGTCACCTATGTTAAGTTACGCCGAGCAAGGCCAATAAATGGATGGGTGACTTGAAGGAAAAAAGGGAGAACGGGCTCTAGTCTTGATTTTAAATCATTACATGTAAGTACACACTTACACACAGCAATATTGACTTGGATTCTGTGCTTTTTGGCCCTTGTGGCTAGTTCGCTAGTTGACATCAGCTATCTATACTTGGATTCTGTGCTTTTTGGCCCTTGTGGCTAGTTCGCTAGTTGACATCAGCTATCTATACTTTATCACAGCATAGGTACTTAACAGTATACATAATAGGTTAGGTACCTACATTACTAATTTTACCAGTCTTCCCTTCTTATTTACCTACTATGTAGCTAATAGGTACAGAATTATTTTTTCCTCAAGGAATAGCCATATCATAGGTAGGTAAAGACTACAGAAGTTTCTATGAATTTCCAATTGTCTACACTGTCTTTCCTTGTATATTACAGACAAATCTGGATAAAAGGTTTGACCGGTTCCATCACTTACTGACCAAAAACTTTGTAGCAGTCCCATCATTTATTGACCAAAAACATCCTTATCAAGGTCACTAGCTCTAGGTACAACTGAGATCTTAAACTTAATAAAACCTTATAAAAATCGGTAGGTAAAACGTCCTTGTAAAAAAAAAAGAGATTTCTAGTTAAATACAAGAGAGATCTTAAGATTCTCAAGTTGGATAAAACCATAATATGAGTAGAAGAGTAGATCGTAAAAGCTTAACCCTCTAGGTACAACTGAGATCTTAAACTTAATAAAACCTTATAAAAATCGGTAGGTAAAACGTCCTTGTAAAAAAAAAAAGAGATTTCTAGTTAAATACAAGAGAGATCTCAAGATTCTCAAGTTGGATAAAACCATAATATGAGTAGAAGAGTAGATCGTAGAAGCTTAACCCATCCTCTAGGGCTGTTTGCCGCTCTAGCTAAGCCTCGGAGTGAGCTTTTTGTGTATGGATATGGAGTAAAGCTGAAAACGTTAGATAAAAACCATAGGAAATTCGACACTCACAAGCGTCGTGTAGGTTTTGCTGACAACAGTGTGATTTCCATTGGCATTAGGAAAACAAGACTCTGTGTTGACAAAGTCGTGTTTGGTCGTCTTGACGTTTCTGACCATTTCCGTGATGGCGGTGGCTAGGCAAGATCTCATCATGAGGGCCAAAGTGACTCCCATACAGCCCATAATCCCCAGGACATAGCGAGCTGGCAGAATACCTGAAATTAAAAAGAAAAGAAGTCTGTCAGACCGTCTGAGCGTGAGTGGCCGATGGCATTAGGAAAACAAGACTCTGTGTTGACAAAGTCGTGTTTGGTCGTCTTGACGTTTCTGACCATTTCCGTGATGGCGGTGGCTAGACAAGATCTCATCATGAGGGCCAAAGTGACTCCCATACAGCCCATAAGTCCCAGGACATAGCGAGCTGGCAGAATACCTGAAATTAAAAAGAAAAAAGTCTGTCAGACCGTCTGAGCGTGAGTGGCCGGCATAAGAATAGAGCTGAAAGACACAAAAGGCTGGGCTGAAGTAAGTGGTGTAAGAAAGTGGGAAGGTCCGTTCCCACTTGTCTTTCGGAAAAAATCGTGTCGTGCGTAAGTGGGAATACTCTCATTAAATTACGTTGCCTACAAGGACATTTTGTGTTCACGGGAAAAAATCGTGTCGTGTCTAGAGGGAAGACAGACGGAACGTGTGTGGCGGAAAAAGTAAGTTAATAAAGTTTCACAGCGCTACATAAGAGATATTCCATAGAAAATAGGTACCTCAAATTAATTAAATAAATAAAGTAAATGATTTACCTGCAAATAATTTGCTTATCATGGTCTCACTTTTTTAGTAAAATTGGTCGTCTAGAAATTTGACCATAGACCGAAGTTGTCCAGAAAAATGTGTTTTCCAAGATAAAATCCGAACAAGACTACTGTTCAACGGGTATCATTTTTACATTATTTTAAAGCATACTAGCCGAAATCCGTCGGATGCTAGTAAATCCTTAAGGCATGGCCGTTCATGTCACTCTTCCGTTTTTAAAAACTCCTCCTTTTGGGATCACTAAAAACTCTTTTTTGGATAATTAAAAACTCTTTTCTAGATTAGTAAAATATCCTTTTTGGATGATTAAAAATTCTCCCATTAGTTAAATCTCCCATTAAGTCTTTGGTGAAATCCACCATTAGTCTTCCTCATAGGAAGGACTTCGATCTGATGTACCTATTAAAATAGAGGTGGGTGTCTAGCACGGTACCTGTCTAACCTGCTTATTTAAGAGAAAGAGATCTTTTTTTTTATTTTTTTATTATATGTACCTATTAAAATAGAGGTGGGTGTCTAGCACGGTACCTGTCTAACCTGCTTATTTAAGAGAAAGAGATCTTTTTTTTTATTTTTATTATTTTTTTTTTTTGTACAAACGTAGTAATAGCTTTATTTTACAACAATTATGTACATTAAATAAATACAAAATAAAGATCAGACAAAGAATAACATGAATTGCCAGGTAGGCAAAAACTTTTCGTCTCCTGAGCTTAATGCTTCTTCGTTGTGCATTGCTTCACTCACTATCAGGTACGCCTCTCAGGTCTACCACACACAACATCAGGTAGACCTGACAGACGGACCTGTTCAGGCGTACCTGTCAGGTCTACCTGATAATGGATTCCCGGCCTTAGATCACAGTCTTTAGGATTCGCCTTCGCTATTCAGCATCTAATGGTAAGTTTATTCTACCTTCTGCTGCGTTCCAATTCTCTCCTTATTTTTTTTCTTGTTGGATTTTTTCAGTCCTTCCTGTCCCCCTGAGTTTATTGCTTCTCTCAATGACTCTTCTTCCATTGTTGATCAGTTTACAGTCTTTAGCATCCACCTTCACCATTCATTAGCTAATGGTCAGTTCATTCCTCTTCTGGCTCCGTTCCAATTCTCTCCTATTCTTCCTTCCTGGATTTCTCTCCTATCTCCATTTATTCCTGAGTTCATTGCTTCTTTGAATGACTATGCTGCCATTGTTCATCCACAGTCTTTAGTTCATTCATAGTCCTTCATGACTCTTCTTCCATTGTTGATCAGTTTACAGTCTTTAGCATCCACCTTCACCATTCATTAGCTAATGGTCAGTTCATTCCTCTTCTTGCTCCGTTCCAATTCTCTCCTATTCTTCCTTCTTGGATTTCTCTCCCATCTCCATTTTTTCCTGAGTTTATTGCTTCTTTGAATGACTAATCTGCCATTGTTCATCCACAGTCTTTAGTTCATTCATAGTCCTTCTTCCTTCATTAGCTGTTATTGCTTCTCTCAATGACTCTTCTTCCATTGTTGATCAGTTTACAGTCTTTAGCATCCACCTTCACCATTCATTAGCTAATGGTCACTTCATTCCTCTTCTTGCTCCGTTCCAATTCTCTCCTATTCTTCCTTCCTGGATTTCTCTCCCATCTCCATTTTTTCCTGAGTTTATTGCTTCTTTAAATGACTATTCTGCCATTGTTCATCCACAGTCTTTAGTTCATTCACAGTCCTTGTTCCTTCATTAGCTAATGGTAAGTTCATTTCGCTTCTTGCTCCGTTCCAATTCTTGTCGATCGTTGATTTCAACATCCACGCTTTTCTCGTCGCTACTCTCGTTCCAATATTGCACCTCACCAGATCCAAACAGCACGAAGAATACGTTCGATATGACCAGAGCCAGGAACATGATCCAGAAGACGACCCGCCATTCCGACAGCGTTTTCTGAGGAGAGAAAAGAGAGTTAAGAGGTGTTAACTTAAGAGAGGTACCTAATATTGAGCTTTTGCAAATATTTCGAGGTGCTAAGCACCGGCCTAAAGAATTGAAAAAAAAAGTCCAGAGATTTGATAGAGGGAACTGTAACTATTGATCGGTCTTATGGTACTGAAATCGAAGAGGAGAAAATGATGGAAAAAAGACAGCCGTTCCGAGAACGAACCTTATCTGTTAAAGATCGGACCGGGTGGGAATCGAACCCGTGACTTAGCTCTTACAAGGTAGACGCATCACCTTCCAAGCTAACTAGGCTGGCCAAAATATTGATGCCAAAACACACTGGCCCAGGAGGCGGTGAAAGACATGATGAGACCAGAACACAAGGTGGCCAGCACCGAACCCAGCTGGACGCCTGAAAGTAATGTAAAAAGAAGGTTAATTTTACTACAAATATGCAAGTACTTTTAGTTCCACAGTAGGTAGTGAAATTCCAGTACTGAAAAGGGCTGTTCTTCATATCAACAACTAAAGAGAGCAGCAACATACTGACATGATTGGCTACACCGACAAGACCTTGCCTTTAGATCCTGATGATGAGTGAAATTGCTAGGTCTTTTGATTTAGGTCTACCGATGCCACCTGAAAATTCAAGCCTATGAAAACAATGGAGACCTCTCACACTGGCCAGTTGCGCGACTTGGGTCTCCCAGAGTGTGAGAGATCTGTATCTACATATACGATAAAACGTTAGATAAAACCATAGGAAACTCCGCGCCACTAAAAGGTGCGCAACTAAGCTCCAAAGTTCCAATGTGCGGCAGGCCTGATAAGCGAGAAAACCAAGGCAGATAATTTATTATGTACTTACCAGCAAATACTAAGGCACTTATGAAGCTTCGTTCGGAATTGAAAAAAAAAGTCCAGAGATTTGATAGAGGGAACTGTAACTATTGATCGGTCTTATGGTACTGAAATCGAAGAGGAGAAAATGGCTGGCTTTCTTCTGTCCTAACGTGAGTGTACCTAGTCAAAGTGAAAGACACTTACATTCTGAGTTAGAAATCCCACCGTCAGCGGCGCTACCATCCCGGACACACAGCCAAGGCCATTACTCAGCGCCATAATAGTGCCGCTAAAGTTCGGGCTCAGATCGATCGGGTTGATACTTATAATCTGCCGTTTTTTTTTTTTTTTTTTTTGCTTTTCTGAACAGATTAATATAATGGCTAATGGCTGGCTTTCTTCTGTCCTAACGTGAGTGTACCTAGTCAAAGTGAAAGACACTTACATTCTGAGTTAGAAATCCGACCGTCAGGGGCGCTACCATCCCGGACACACAGCCAAGGCCATTACTCAGCGCCATAATGGTGCCGCTAAAGTTCGGGCTCAGATCGATCGGGTTGACGCGTATGCTGGCGTAGCAGAAGCCCATGAAGGCCATACCGATGGTGAAGAAGATGGCAACCATGGAGGTGTTACAACCCACGTAGGAGGCGGCCAGAGCCCCTACACCTGGCAACACGGCGCCTGAGGGAAGAAAATAATAAAGGAATTGAATTTAATTTTACTGCCTCGGTGTTGTAGTGGTCAAGACGCTTGTGTGGTAAACAGGAGGTTCAATCCCAGCCGAGGTATGGTTTTTTATCTTCAAAATAATTTGAGAATTTGACCACAACATTAGTACCTACATCATACATATTGAATTTTATTCTTCTTCGCCTTTTCCCATGTTCATGATGGTCGGCCGTTTGTCGTCGGCCTCTCAACAGGCTTTAGAGTGATCGCTTTGAGGCCAACTGGTTTTGGCTAAACAAAATTTTCCGAGTGGGATGCCCTTCGCACTCAATTTTTTCCATTCATATAGTGTGAGGAAATTTGGGCTAGTCTTCTCCCTGTTTATAGTCCCCTAGCTAGACGCTGATCTACTCTATGTTTATAGTCCCTCAGCCAGACTTACATATTTAATTTTATTGATCACAAATAATACATAAAAGATATCATGTAGGCGCGACCGACCTACTAGCTAGAGTTAAAGCGCCTTTCGAAAAAAAAGGTAGGTACATAGGTAAATGGTTATCCAGGATTGTAGGGAAAAAAGGATTATCCAGAAGAAATTGATATACCTACTTACCTATTTTTTTTCAAGAGGTTTGATAGAGAGGTCTGTTGCACCAGAAGTCTTGACGTCCCGAAATCGAAGGGAGAAGGAGGACAGGATAGGAGAAAGACGGACTTTCCAAGAACGAACCTTATCTGTTCAGGATTACGTTCGTCCCGGACGGAAATCAAACCCGCGATTTAGCGCTTACAAGGCAGATATGTTACCTTCCAAGCTACTAGGCTGGCTGATTTATTTTATGTCGTTGTTAAGAATCGCGACACCTCGGTTATGAGTACAAAGCTTCAGCAATACCCGATAATGCAATGCCTTAACATTTAACTCTGGAATGCCCCTCAATTGGAACTATAACAAGTTTTGATGACTACCAAAAACCCAACACTTACCCAAAGTAGCGAACACTTTTCTCACATTGGTGCGGCTCAGGATATCTCGGGCAATGAAAAAGTCCGCCAGAGCACTGCTAGACATTGACACGAGCCACATAATCAGAAATGGAAGAGCAGAAAGGACTCCGTTCTGGAAAACAAATCAGTTCTGAATTTGAATCTGAAGATTTGATTTTTTAGCTTTATTTTCAAAGAGGTTCGACAGAGGGAACTGTAACTGCTAAGGTCTTATCGTCCCGAAATCCAACAGAGAAGGAAGACAGGATGGGAGAAAGCCAGACGTTCCGAGAAAAAACCTTATCCGTTCAGGATAAAATCTGCCCCGGGCGGGAATCGAACCCACGGGCTAGCGCTTACAAGACAGACGCACTACTGTTACCACTGAACATACCCCGCCCCGTAGTGACAGACGGTTCATATCTTACCTCCGCTACCGACAGTCCTATCACCTCACTCATATACTTGGGTAGGTCTGTAGAGATAAGGTAGAGACCGTAATCATGGCCCACTTCGGATATTATAAGAGACCATACCGGGAGGGAGTACAGAATTGCGGCCCACGGTGTTTTCAGATCCTGGAATTGAGATAGAAGGAGATGGTTTGGATAAAAATAACAGAGACACATGAATTTACAATCCTTGTTAAGAAATTCAACCCGGAGCTGCATTAGCATTATACGAAATGCAAAGTAGTGAAATGCGTTTCATGAAACCAAGAGACCATACCGGGAGGGAGTACAGAATTGCGGCCCACGGTGTTTTCAGATCCTGGAATTGAGATAGAAGGAGATGGTTTGGATAAACAGAGACACATGAATTTACAACAATCCTTGTTAAGAAATTCAACCCGGAGCTGCATTAGCATTATACGAAATGCAAAGTAGTGAAACGCGTTTCATGAAACGTTCACGAAACACGAAACCTATAGAGTTAACAGAGCAGTGCATACTGGTGAAACCGAGTTTCATAAAACTCAGAGTGCATTGGCATATGAAACACGTTCCACTCAGAAAAAGGACCTCCAAAGAACCTATTAAGCTCAAAATGTAAACATGCTTGCCAAAGTTGAATTAATTACAATTGAACAAATACCATAACAACTACCAGTGAAAGCCTCTCAGAAAGGCTCACAATGTGGTAAAGCAAAACAAAACCAAATAACTCCATAACTTATAAAACCTATTTGTAATCAAAAGTTCAACGCCACGGTTCAATCAACCTGTCAAAACACACAATGTGAAAACTTTCACCAAACTTTGTCATCCCGCGTGGTAGCGTGGTTTGACTCATTTGCAAGTTTGACAACAACCGCTGACAGAATTCTATGAAAAGGCTGGAAATGAGGAAGTTTTACACCTTTAACCGAATGTTACGTCGAATTAAACATTGGAAAGGTTCACAGGTTTTAAAATTAGAATTGTGTTTGTTTCTGAATGACATCTATAGGTTTCTATCTATGTACATATTGTACATAGGTAATTAGGCCTGTCACACATTGCAAGCATAGTCGCGCGACTTTTACTAGCTCGTATTGGTCGCCTGAAAATTCAAACCTATGAAAATGATAGAGACCTCTCACACTATCGACATAGGTCTCCTAGAGTGTAAGAGATCTGTATCTATTTCATAGGTTTGGATTTTTCAGGCGGCATCGCGCGACTCCGCGCTACTAAAAGGCGCGCAACTAAGCTCCTAAGTCCCAATATGTGGCAGGCCTCATAAGCGAGAGGACCAAAGCAGATAATTATGTACTTACCAGCAAATACTAAGGCAGTCATAAAGCTTCGTTCATTAGGAGGAGACCATTGTGCTAGAAGAGTACATAGCGCTGGGAATGTGGTACCCTGAAAATTATTAGAAGAAATACGTACTTATTTAAATATGATAATATTGATGTCAAATAAAACATTGCCCACTACAGTAAGTTAGAAACTCAATGTATAAAGGAAATATTTAGCAAGTACCTATAAGTATGTAGTTTTCTGACGCTACCTCCGCTCCGTAGCTTTAACGTAACTCTGTATACCTTAGGAAAATTTGACATCTCCACCATTTTTTTATACGAATTTTATGGAGTTGTGGCATCTCCACTATTTTTACTAATAACTGCAGGGAGTCTTGACATCTCCACCATTTTTAATACGAATTTTATGGCATCTTCAACATTTCTGATAAGAGCTCATTTCTAGTAAGAGCATTCTGGTATTGAATAGTGTAGTTTCAAATTTTAAAATATACTCAATAGAAAAATCAAGGTAATCGTAGGTGCCCAAGTAGGTATTTCATTAATATTTCTTTGATGTTTGCCTGTTAAAACCTATCTATTTGTTGTTATACCTAGGTTATAGGTAGGTACTTCATACTATTTGCCACCGCTTATTGTGAAGGACAAAAATTGTTCAATGCTACCTGGGTAGGTAGTGCAGGTACCTATCACAAACCAGTACCAATGTCAAATATTTCAAAGGGAAAAAGGTCGATGATTGCTATTGTAAAAAATTTCTTGACCCCGCCGGGAATCGAACCCGGGTCTCCCGCGTGCAAGGCGAGCGCAGTGACCACTACGCCATGGGAGCTGACGATGATTGCTATTGAGCTTTCACTTTTCTTTTTGCCCTAACCAAGACAAGATTAAAAGTGTAGATACTATAATGGTACTTTCAAGAGTTTGAAATTTATAGGGGATTTCAGCGCTTGTTCCTTGTTGTAATATTTTAATAGAGTAATCACTATTTTGTACACCAAGGGTGGGGTGGTAGAGAATGCCATAGGCATTAACCCCACCCTTGGTCAAACTTTATTTATTTTATTAATTGGTGAAGAAGATGGCAACCATGGAGGTGTTACAACCCACGTAGGAGGCGGCCAGAGCCCCTACACCTGGCAACACGGCGCCTGAGGGTAGAAAATAATAAAGGAATTGAATTTTTACTGCCTCGGTGGTGTAGTGGTCAAGACGCTTGTGTGGTAAACAGGAGGTTCAATCCCAGCCGAGGTATGGTTTTTATCCTCAGAATAATTTGAGAATTTGACCACAATATTAGTACCTACATCATACATATTTAATTTTATTCTTCTTCGCCTTTTCCCATTTCAGATGGTCGGCCGTTTGTCGTCGGCCTCTCAACAGGCTTTAGAGTGATCGCTTTGAGGCCAACTGGTTTTGGCTAAACAAAATTTTCCGAGTGGGATGCCCTTCGCACTCAATTTTTTCTATTGATATAGCGTGAGGAAATTTGGGCTAGTCTTCTCCCTGTTTATAGTCTCCTAGCTAGACGCTGATCTACTCTATGTTTATCGTCCCTCAGCTACGATGTGAATCTATGTTGCCGAGCCAGTGTGGACGGTTCAGTCGACATCGATCGACGGCCGGTCGACTATGTGTGGACACACCTTCAGTAGCTTCATCTCATTCCGTTCTTCCAACAGAGATGAATTGGAGAAGAGATAGCAAAAGAGATAGCCAGCGGCGACAGTATGTTGAAAACACCAGTTGCCAACGGATCACTGAAGTTAAGTGACGTTGCGCGTGGTTAGTATCCGGGTGGGTGACCATCTGGGCAACCGCTTGACAAATGTCTTTCTCCACTTGGCCACTTTCAGCAAAATTAATTTTATGAGACTTCGATTAATTTGGGTGGGTGACCATCTGGGCAACCGCTTGACAAATGTCTTTCTCCACTTGGCCACTTTCAGCAAAATTAATTTTATGACACTCCGATTAATTTTATGACTTGACTTGTACTCGAACCACCAACCTCCACATTCGAAGGCCACCGCGCTAACGACTACACCACTGAGGTCCGTTTTATAAGTAAATACCTACATTACTAAGTAAATACCTACATTAATTTCTCTATTGTCAACACCTATCTTAATCTCTATTGACAACGAAGCCACACATTCGAAGGCCACCGCGCTAACGACTACACCACTGAGGTCGGTTTTATAAGTAAATACCTACATTACTAAGTAAATACCTACATTACTAAGTAAATACCTACATTAATTTCTCTATTGTCAACACCTATCTTAATCTCTATTGACAACGAAGCCACGTGCTCTTATTAGAATGATTGTAGCAATTCCAGCAAATTGTCTTTTGTTTGTTTGAAGTGTGTAATAACAAATGTTTTCTACGAGTGCCCTCTTGAAAAATTACGTAGCAAATAATTTATACGCTTTTTTTTGTAGGGAAGAAATAGCCGCTACGTACGGTATGTAATTTTTAGACTTTATGGTAGGATTCTCACAGATTATTACAGAGGGTGTACACGGTACATTAGTTTGCTAGTTTGTATGACAAGTCTAGTTTGAACGAGTTAACTTGAGAAGAAATTTACGGTCTTCAGTGATTTACAGGGGAACAGGTGTACGTTCTATCGCCGCTGGCTGACTTCCATCATTAATAACCTTCATATGTGCTATCAGAAAGGCTTGCTGTAAGTGAATGAGCGACATACTGGGGAAAAATAACCCGCTTGATCTCCCACACGAAGAAAAAAAAAATGTAATTAATAACTGATGAGTCCATTTTCCATTACCTTAAGGTCGTTAGTAAAATTTCGATCTTCAATGACCTAGTAACTAGTAAGATAGACAGTAATAAATATCTTTGCTACTGTATTTGCTTGTTAAATAGAATAGAACACATCTCACTCGGTTCAAGTTTAACTCTCGAATTAAGAAATTGGATTTACTGACTCTTTTAAAAATCAACCACTGAGTTTATACTCACTCTGTGGCCCCCGGCCTAGTAAGAGTTCCAAGGGGTAAGTTGGGCCGCGCTCAAGACAGCCAAACCCAGGGTATGCTTTCCGCTTTACTCACCTCTCCAACGCCTTCCAAAAACCTCAGCACGGTCATAGACACAGGACCAGAATGGGCCACCAAGGGAGTCAGCAGTGTAAGTAGCGCCGTGCTCAAGAAACCCAAACCCAGGGTATGCTTCCCGCCGAACTTCTGAGAGAGGATGCCACCTGGAATGTGAGTGAGTGTGTAGCCGTAGTAGAAGGACGACAGAATGACGCCCTGTGTTCGCTCGTCCCAGTCGAATTTGGCATCCTGCAACATGAAAAGGCGAGAATAATCTTGTAAAATGTTTTCAAAGCATTTTTTTTAAAAGAGGTTTGATAGAGGGTACTGCAACTTCTCAGGGTCTTATAGTCCCGAAATCGAAGAGGATAGGATAGGCGTGTTCACTGAAACTTGGCCTGACGTACATACTATCTACCGTGAGTTCAGATCGAGCATATTTGTAACGTGGAAAATAATTATTGTAGACACACAGCAAGACTGATTTGGATTCTGTGGTTTTTGGCACTTAGTGGCAAGTTGACATCAGCTATGTTTTATCACAGCATACCTACACCTAGTACCGTACCTATTTTATCAGCCTTCCCTTCTAGTATTCCTAACAGGTAATAGATACAGACTTACAGAATCAATAACGTCTTGGTTCATTTTGCTAATAAAAGTGTATTGTTCTGAACAATAACAATAATTAATATTTGTGTTATTGTTTTGAACAACAGGATTATTTTTTGTATTGTTGATTTGAACAACAACAGGAAAAATTGCGTTTTTGTTTGCAACTTTGTATTATTGTTTGAAACCACTATCTAATATTCTTCTTATCATTGGGAATGGGAATGTCAATTTGGTTAATACATATTAGTATCACTATCACGTGACACATATTATTAAGGATGCTACTTGAGAGAATACACGACAGGTACTAGGAAATTACTTCATTGTAATTACTTCAGTTTGAGTAGGAGTATGGCGCTGTGTACTAATTGTTATTGCGAATGAATAAGGCCGTAAGCTATAGCAAGGTTTCTGCGAACATCTTCAAACAGCCTAGGACAGCCTTAATTGTTTGTTCAAGGTCATTTTGCACGGAATCGCTGTAAGAAAACTAAATTGCACCGCCAATTTATCTCAGGTTGTAATTCGGCTCTCTCTTAATCAGATGAGAAAAATTCAATGTGCAAAATTTGAAGAGTAAAGGTGTGTCCAAACATAGTCGACAGGCTGTCGCGTAGCAAGGTTTCTGCGAACATCTTCAAACAGCCTAGGACAGCCTTAATTGTTTGTTCAAGGTCATTTTGCACGGAATCGCTGTAAGAACACTAAATTGCACTTCGCCAATTTATCTCAGGTTGAAATTCGGCTCTCTCTTAATCAGATAAGAAAAATTCAATGTTCAAAATTTTGAAGAGTAAAGGTGTGTCCAAACATAGTCGACAGGCTGTCGCATCGCGTCGATCGACGATGTGAATCTATGTTGCCGAGCCAGTGTGGACGGTTCAGTCGACATCGATCGACGGCCGGTCGACTATGTGTGGACACACCTTCAATAACTTCATCTCATTCCGTTCTTCCAACGGAGATGAATTGGAGAAGAGATAGCAAAAGAGATAGCCAGCGGCGACAGTATGTTGAAAACACCAGTTCCCAACGGATCACTGAAGTTAAGCTGAACTTTTTCATTAGAACGGAAAATGAAAATTGAATTTTCGACCTTTTACAGTTATTTTTTCGGAGTTTTGACCTCAGATTTGTATTCTTCACTACTTTTTACGTAGGAATCTACCATTTATTAATAATTTTTACCCATTTGCAACTGCTCCATTACCTCATTACTCATGAGTACCTACTTACTATCTACTTTATGTATATAGGTAATAGGTTCATACCTACGTGTATCTACTTACATACTATCTTAGGTAGGTACTGTCTAAGTCAGGGATCTCCAACCCGTCGATCGCCAGCTACCAGTAGCTCGCGAGAGGTTTTCTGGTAGTTCATAGGTCGTCGCGACAAATTTCAAACGACAAGTGTGAGAAAATGTGAAAAAAATCTCCCCGAAACCAGTTTTTTTTGGTTTTTTGGCTTTATGGTTTTCTGGACAAAATTTGAACCACCACTTTCGTGTTCCTGGTAAAAAGACCTTTAATTTGATATATAGGTCGACTAGGTTTCGATAAGTCCTTCTATGGGGTCAGACAGACTGAACATTACCTTAACACGAAACATACCCTCTAATATTCCCGAACCGTTCGTTCGGGAAAAAATCGTGTCGTGTGTAGTGGGAACACTCCCATTAAAATTACATTGCGTACAGGACATTCGGAAAAAAATCGGATGAATCTCACTTCAAGACACGAAACTGAGAACGGGCTTTTGGGTGATTAATTTTCACTTACCATTACCATCTTCAAGATAGTCGCCTCCCAACAAGGGCACCTTCTCACTTCCTACATCCTTCTTCCTGGTTCGCTTTCCCATGGTTTGCTACTCCGCACTAGTTCATATAATCATCTCACAATCCGGGGCAAGGGCACCTTCTCACTTCCTACATCCTTCTTCCTGGTTCGCTTTCCCATGGTTTGCTACTCCGCAGTAGTTCATATAGTCATCTCAGAATCCGGGAATTGGTGGATCGATACCTCGACACGAGGTGTCTATTTCCCATTCACCTGAGGAAAAAATATAATAACTTTAGTGATCATTGTTCTGTTATTATTACCTACTTTTCAGAGTTCAGATAAGTAGTACGAGTAGGAGTCATCTGTTATGTTAGGGAACTGTAACAACGGAGGTCTTATCCTAAAATGGAATGAAGAAGGAAGACAGGACAGGAGAAAATCAGCCGTTCCTAGAACGAACCTTCAGCCGTGAATTCCATCATTTGAAGAAGAAAAAAGTACAATAGGATTGAAAGGAGGTCCCCAGAATTCTAAATACAGGCCTGAAGTGGGGTCTTCGGTGTTGCTCTCATATGAAAATAGTTGGAATACCCTAAATATTTTAGAATTAGTATTTGATTCATTACTGGATGAATATCTTCCTGGAATGCTGGATATAACTATATAAGGTAATATGTTATGTAACTCAAAATTATTCCTAGTGAAGGCATGAGGTGTGATTTATGTAGATATTTATACTATTTTACAGATTATACTACTAAAATAGTGATAGTTAGTAGAAAGTAGGAAAGCAGGTACATACCTATTAGAAAGTTGTTACAAATAATATTACCACAATGCTTTAATCCTTTAATGTTTATCCCATTCTTGAAATAGCTCTCCACTCATATTTACCTAGTGGTGATGTCATAAGGTTTATAATAGAGTTCAAGCTGTATGAGTAACAATGTAGGTTGTAGGTATCTAAAGTGAAATAGAACCTTGTTTATACCTCTCAAATAGGACTGGAAAGTTCCTTTACCGTACATTTCTCGAGACCCGGCCCGCGGAAACTTTCGATCAGAATAAATTATCGAACCTCTGCAAAAAATTGAGCGACCTGACGCTAAAGGTAAAGTCCTGAGAACCACTATCTCCTTTTGAGATTTTTCCACGGTATACTTTATGTCCTGGATGGATCGATCTAATGACTTTCACACTTTGGATTTCATTTTCCGGGGGGTTTTCCCAAAATTTGAAACTCCCGTTATTTTATGTCCTGGATGGATCGATCTAATGACTTTCACACTTTGGATTTCATTTTCCGGGGGGTTTTCCCAAAATTTGAAACTCCCGTTACCCCAATTGGTGGGGAAGCACAGTGACAGTAATAATGGATTAAACCCTTCGTACTTGTGGCCTTCAGGTAGCACAATGCTTAACAAGCAGGACGATTTTACACTAGATCTAGTACCTAGTTAATGGGGAATTAGGCAGTAGTAATTTGCTACTGAAAAACTGATAAGAAAAAATTTGGACTAATATGTATGTCAGGATTGTCGGGAAATTCTGTCTAGTTTAGAACAAGAGGGCGTTAACTGACCTACATTACATCCGTTCAGAGGTGTAGACAGCTTTTTGGTGTACATATAATGGAATAAAAAATTTAGTGAAATTGTTGTTAGTTGCAGGAAGACTGCGGTAGTAAAGGGACTTTTCAGTCTCATTCTAGCGGGATATTCTTTTGTAAAATTATTTATTGATTTAGACTCTTTATTAGTTATAGGTAATTCAATCTCAATAATGTACTTACACAAATGCCTACAAGAAATTAAAAATAAAGGACAAAATTATTGCCTGGGGCAATCTCTACCATTCAACTCTGTGTACCCTTTATGCTAGTATTCTATATAATCTGTCAGTAGCCGAAAATAAAAATCAACGTCCGAGATTATTATTATTATTATTATTATTTTGCTGAATCATCACGTGGACCTGACGTGTAGGTACTTTGTGTGAAGTAAGAGTAGATAACACCTAACATAAATAAGGTGCCATTAAAAGATAATACCTACTGTGATACTCAACATATTATATGTAGGTATGATACATAAGCCGTATTTAAAATGTAGGTACTAGGTAGGTATCTCTTGTGTTTGTGTGGATTCAATCTTGCCTTTGACTGCACATGAGACACATGAATTTAATTTCTTATGTCATACATGACACACTGGGTTCCTGAGCTGAATACCTAAGCAAATTAGCGAATTCTAATACTTCCTTATGAGTCGCACTTCGTGCTCGGACCCACCCTGAGGGTGAGGGCTTCGCGTGTTCTCTACGCGGGGTTGTGTATACGGTCGCGCTTCGAGCTCCTGTGACTTCGCGGGGTGTGCATAAGATTGCGACAGTCAGCTCCCATGGCGTAGTGGTCACTGCGCTCGCCTTGCACGCGGGAGACCCGGGTTCCATTCCCGGCGGAGTCAAGAAATTGTATCATGCAAATAATTGATTCTTGGTGCACGCGGGAGACCCGGGTTCGATTCCCGGCGGGGTCAAGAAATTTGTATCATGCAAATGATTGATTCCGTGACTGCGTGTGCGGGGCCCACTCAGCCTCGTGAGGAAAATGAGTAGCTATGACATATAAATGCGCATAGCGACCGGTGCCAGCATGGGCGGGGCCCACTCAGCCTCGTGAGGAAAATGAGTAGCTATGACATATAAATGCGCATAGCGACCGGTGCCAGCATGATAGGTAACATTGGATTTTAGGATTATTGAGATATTGGGAAAATCATACAATGCTGCAGTGGATGAAAATTTGCAACAGCCCATGTTTGATACCCGCTGGTATGAGATACATTCGTCATCTGCATGATGACTGTTAGTCACCACCTTCTCACGGCTTTCACGAATGATTTCGTCAAGTACTATTTATAGATTAGGAGTAATTAATAGAACAGTTGCGCTTACATGCGTGACGTTTTAAAGTCATAGATAAGGAAAAATGAGGATCAATGGAATTTTTCTTTTTCTCCTACGACTTCTAGATCCCGAGATAAATCGATTTAAAAAATACCGGTAAATCGTGAACTTTGACGTCACGGCATACGCTCCCGTAGGTGATGACGTCATATCAAATATTAAATGTCCCGAGCAAAGCTCCCTCGCAGGCAACACATTAATGTGTTTGTGCGCATACGTTTCTGCGCATTTCTTTCTGCTCCTCCACAAGCGCGCTTGTATACTGGCGCTACCTAGCGAGGCAACTGCCTGAAGTCTGACGTCACACATCTTTGATCTTTTTCATTAGAACGGAAAATGAAAATTGAATTTTCGACCTTTTACAGTTTTTTCGGAGATTTGACCTCAGATTTGTATTTTTCACTACTTTTTACGTAGGAATCGACCTTTCATTAATAATTTTTACCCATTTGCAACTGCTCCATTACCTCATTACTCATGAGTACCTACTTACTATCTACTTTATGTCTATAGGTAATAGGTTCATACCTACGTGTATCTACTTACATACTATCTTAGGTACTTAGGTAGGTATAGGTACTGTCTAAGTCAGGGATCGCCAACCCGTCGATCGCCAGCTACCAGTAGCTCGCGAGAGGTTTTCTGGTAGTTCATAGGTTGTCGCGACAAATTTCAAGATCAGAGCTCATTTATGTGAGAAAATGTGAAAAAAATCCCCCAAAAAACAGTTTTTTTTTTTTTGGGCCCGTCCCTCCGGGGATTTTTTAGCCCGTAGTTTATTCGATCGTGATGAGAGAAAATCAGTACCTTTGTTCTGGACAAAATTTGCACCACCATTTTCGTGTTCTTGCTGGTAAAAAGACCTTTAATTTGATATATAGGTCGACTAGGTTTCGATAAGTCCTTCTATGGGGTCAGACAGACAGACCGACAGACGACACCGAAGCGAATACAATAGCCCGTCCCTATACCTTTTTACTTTCTATTACTACAGTATAGCGGAGCTATACTAGTAATGAAAGTATTGCAATCGGTCCAAATTTTCAAAATCGGGAAATGTGTGGAAATATCCGTTTTGGGGTCCCCTGATTCCAAAAAAGTGGTTTTTAGCCCATGGTCTGTACGTACGTACGTACGTACTACAGGTTTAAATGGGAAAAAGTAGAAAGTTGTGAACAAAATATCTCAAGAACGGTTTGTCGTAAAGCGATGAAATTTGGTATGCTATCCCGGTATGGTCCAAGAACGCGACTGTAACAATTTGGTAAAAATCGGACAGTCACCCATCCAGATATTAACCAAAGTAATTGTTACTAAACCCTCATTTCGTGGAAAATGTTGAAAAGGTTGTGAACAAAATATCTCAAGAACGGTTTGTAGTAGAGAAATGAATTCAAAAAAAAAGTTCAATTTTTGGACACTTTTTAATGATCCCTCATTACATGGGGAGTATTTTAAGATAGGAAATTTTCGACCAAAAATCGGCCGCCCTAGGCGGCTCAGGCTCGGAACTTAGAAAAATTTTCATTTTTTTTTTTTTTTTTCAAATACGTGTTTCGCAAATGTAATAGAAAGTCGTGTGATGTTCACACCAGATTTTTTCATTACTATTGTAATAATAAAGGAAGGACGGGCTAAAAATGTACGTCGTTACGTCGCAAATTTTTGTTTCCCATATCTATACTAAAGGTAGGTCGCCAAGGGTCTCCTAGTTATATCTGAATAGCTCGGGACCCATAAAAGCTTGGCGACCCCTGATGTAGGTTCATACCTACTTGCACATTACCTTAACATGAAACATACCCTCTAATATTCCCGAACCGTTCGTTCGGGAAAAAATCGTGTCGTGTGTAGTGGGAACACTCCCATTAAAATTACATTGCGTACAGGACATTCGGAAAAAAATCGGATGAATCTCACTTCAAGACACGAAACTGAGAACGGGCTTTTGGGTGATTAATTTTCACTTACCATCACCATCTTCAAGATATTCGCCTCCCAACAAGGGCACCTTCTCACTTCCTACATCCTTCTTCCTGGTTCGCTTTCCCATGGTTTGCTACTCCGCAGTAGTTCATATAGTCATCTCACAATCCGGGGATTGGTGGATCGATATCTCGACACGAGGTGTCTATTTCCCATTCACCTGAGGAAAAAATATAATAACTTTAGTGATCATTGTTCTGTTGTTATTACCTACTTTTCAGAGTTTATTAGATAAGTAGTACGAGTAGGAGCCATCTGGTTTGTTAGGGAACTGTAACAACGGAGGTCTTATCCCAAAATCGAACGGAGAAGGAAGACAGGACAGGAGAAAACCAGCCGTTCCGAAAAGTGAAACTCACGAACACCCGCTTTAAAAGAGACGAAACAAAAAAGTGAGAAGTTGTACAATATATTTCATTCTTATATGGAACTCAGAGTGCATTGGCATATGAAACACGTTCCACTCAGAAAAAGGACCTCCAAAGAAC
Organism: Diaphorina citri; assembly: GCF_000475195.1. Classification (NCBI taxonomy): domain Eukaryota; kingdom Metazoa; phylum Arthropoda; class Insecta; order Hemiptera; family Psyllidae; genus Diaphorina; species Diaphorina citri. The sequence goes on along the minus strand of NW_007377452.1, from coordinate 131,690 downwards.
CTATTAAGCTCAAAATGTAAACATGCTTGAACATGCTTGCCAAAGTTGAATTACAATTGAACAAATAGTTCGGGAGTTCGAGCGTTTTTTTAAGGGGCCTTAAGCAATTCTCGAATGCATGATGACCAAAATCTAATGAGCTCATTTCTATTATGTGAAAAAATCTTCTAGTTAAAATTTAAAACTCATTTCGTTCAGTCATTTACCTTCCGTCTCTCCGCGGCACCAATACTATCAAGAAGATACTTCCTCTCCTTCTCGGAGATATACGGATGAGATTTGGGATCATTGAAGCAAAGGATACACCAGAATGCGAACCAGAGCACGGCTATGGCACCGAATATGTAAAACACGTTGGCCCAGGAGGCGGTGAAAGACATGATGAGACCCGAACAGAAGGTGGCCAGCACAGAACCCAGCTGAACGCCTGAAAGTAATATTAATTTGGTTAGGGTTAATTTTGTAAATATGCAAGTACCTTTAGTTAAAGTAGTGAAATTCCAGTACTGAAATGGCTTGTTCTTCATATCAACAACTGTCTGTTGCTGCTTGTTGACATTCCTGACCATTTCCGTGATGGCGATGGCTAGACAAGATCTCATCATGAGGGCCAAAGTGACTCCGATACAGCCCATAAGCCCCAGGACATAGCGAGCTGGCAGAATGCCTGAAATGAAAAAGAAAAAAGCCTGTCAGACCGTCTGAGCGTGAGTGGCCGGCATGAGAATAGAGCTGAAAGACACAAAAGGCTGGGTGGAAGAAAGTAGGAAGGCCTGGAACTTGTCGTTTGGAAGAAAATACCACTCAAATAACGCTATAAATCCCTAAAAAAGATATTACATAGAAAATATCTCAAAGGAAATAAATAAATTGAATGATTTACCTGCAAATAATTTGCTAATCATGTTTCACTTTTAGAAAATGATATTGTAATCTAGAACCATTGACCGAAGTTGTCCAGAAAAAAATGTGTTTTCCAAGATAAAATCCAAACAAGGCTACTGTTGTACGAGTATCATTTTTACATGGTTTAACATTTTCACTTAGGTAACGGCAAGGAAAAAGATATAATTATGTAGGTTTGGTAGGTAACTAGGGTTTTCCAAGTCTGTTTCAAAAAAATTTGGAGACCGATCACCGATGAAAAATGTTTTTTTTCGTGGAATCACAAATTGATTTTCGTTTAAAATGCAAAATATATAGACAAATAGACATGTATTTGAGTAAAACCGAAGTATTACATGGTTTAACATTTTCACTTAGGTAACGGCAAGGAAAAAGATATAATTATGTAGGTTTGGTAGGTAACTAGGGTTTTCCAAGTCCGTTTCAAAAAAAAATTGGAGACCGATCACCGATGAGAAATGTTTACGTCGAACATCCAAAAATATTTATCATTTTCTAGAAATTTTAGACTTAGTTCATAAATACCTACGGTTAAAATAACTGATTAATTTCGAATAAAAATAGGTAAGTAGGTAGGTAATTACTAATTAACTCTGGTTGCTATCTAGGTTTTTCGTGGAATCACAAATTGATTTTCGTTTAAAATGCAAAATATCTAGACAAATAGACATGTATTTGAGTAAAACCGAAGTGAAGTGCGTTAAAATCACTTGAAAATAATTACGTTCGTCTCAACGAACGTTCAAGCTAGATGTGTTATCTTCTGTTGATTTTAAAACCGTTTGGAACTTCTGTTGATTTTGGAACCGGTATTATAGGGACTATTTTTTCCCGAACTAAAATTTGCCTCGAAAGAAGATTCGAACTGAAATCTGATTTGTCTGATGACGATGGAGTACTGTGGTATTTTCAGACGTGCATACCTCTCTACACTCTATTATCTGTTGTCAATGAGAAATAATGAGGGAACAAGTGGTGACCCGAACCGCACATTGCTTACCCGAAGATTTACGGACGAAGTGAGCTTGAGTTATATGGATTTACCGAGTCCCAACTAGGGGGTTTTTTCCCCAAGAGGTTTGATAGAGAGAACTGTAACTGCTAAAGTCTTATCGTTCCGAAATCAAAGAGAGAAGGAAGGCAGGATAGGAGAAAGCCAGCCGTTCCAAGAACGAACAGTATCCCGAAGGTGGCCAGCACAGAACCCAGCTGAACGCCTGAAAGTAATATTAATTTGGTTAGGGTTAATTTTGTAAATATGCAAGTACCTTTATTTAAAGTAGCGAAATTCCAGTACTGAGATGGCTTGTTCTTCATATCAACAACTAAAGAGAGCAGCAACAGACAGACATGATTGGCTACACCGACAAGACCTTGCCTTTAGATCTTAATGATGAGTGAAATTGCTAGGATTTAGGCCTGCCAATGCCGCCTGAAAATTCAAACCTATGAAAATGATAGAGACCTCTCACACTATCGACATAGGTCTCCTAGAGTGTAAGAGATCTGTATCTATTTCATAGGTTTGGATTTTTCAGGCGGCATCGCGCGACTCCGCGCTACTAAAAGGCGCGCAACTAAGCTCCTAAGTCCCAATATGTGGCAGGCCTCATAAGCTGCTCTAAAGAGAGCAGCAACAGACAGACATGATTGGCTACACCGACAAGACCTTGCCTTTAGATCTTAATGATGAGTGAAATTGCTCGGTCTTTGGATTTAGGCCTGCCAATAACGCCTGAAAATTCAAACCTATGAAAATGATAGAGACCTCTCACACTATCGACATAGGTCTCCTAGAGTGTGAGAGATCTATATCTATTTCATAGATTTGGATTTTCAGGCGGCATCGGCATCGCGCGACTCTGCGCTACTAAAAGGCGCGCACCTAAGCTCCTAAGTCTTAATATGTGGCAGGCCGAGAGGACCAAAGCAGATAATTATGTACTTACCAGCAAATACTAAGGCGGTCATAAAGCTTCGTTCATTAGGAGGAGACCATTGTGCTAGAAGAGTACATAGCGCTGGGAATGTGGTACCCTGAAAATTATTAGAAGAAATACGTACTTATGTAAATATGATAATATTGATGTCAAATAAAACATTGCCCACTACAGTAAGTTAGAAACCCAATGTATAAAGTAAATATTTAGCAAGTACCTTCATTAGGAGGAGACCATTGTGCTAGAAGAGTACATAGCGCTGGGAATGTGGTACCCTGAAAATTATTAGAAGAAATACGTACTTATTTAAATATGATAATATTGATGTCAAATAAAACATTGCCCACTACAGTAAGTTAGAAACTCAATGTATAAAGGAAATATTTAGCAAGTACCTATAAGTATGTAGTTTTCTGACGCTACCTCCGCTCCGTAGCTTTAACGTAACTCTGTATACCTTAGGAAAATTTGACATCTCCACCATTTTTTATACGAATTTTATGGAGTTGTGGCATCTCCACTATTTTTACTAATAACTGCAGGGAGTTTTGACATCTCCACCATTTTTAATACGAATTTTATGGCATCTTCAACATTTCTGATAAGAGCTCATTTCTAGCAAGAGCATTCTGGTATTGAATAGTGTAGTTTCAAATTTTAAAATATACCCAATAGAAAAAAATCAAGGTAATCGTAGGTGCCCAAGTAGGTATTTCATAATATTTCTTTGATGTTTGCCTGGTACAACCTATCTATTTGTTGTTATAACTAGGTGATAGGTAGGTACTTCATACTATTTGTTTTTCTTTTTTTACTTCATACTACTTTTTTTAATATTTAAACAAGGTTTTTTTGTTTACATATGTTTAAACTATACCTATGAAATATATAAGACCTTGTTTAGGACTGCGGGAGTAAAGGGACTTTTCAGTCTCATTCTGGCAGGATAAACAAGGTATATTCTATTCTATTCTATTCTATTTGCCACCGCTTATTGTGAAGGACAAAAATTGTTCAATGCGACCTAGGTAGGGAGTGCAGGTACCTAACACAAACCAGTACCAATGTCAAATATTTCAAAGGGAAAAAGGTCGATGATGGCTATTGAGCTTTCACTTTTCTTTTTGCCCTAACCAAGACAAGATTAAAAGTGTAGATACCTGCCTATAATGGTACTTTCAAGAGTTTGAAATTTATAGGGGATTTCAGCGCTTGTTCCTTGTTGTAAAATTTTAATAGAGTTATCACTATTTTGTACATCAAGGGTGGGGTGGTAGAGAATGCCATAGGCATTAACCCCACCCTTGGTCAAACATTACTTATTTTATTAATTCTTAATTTTTGTCCAACTTGTATATATATTTCTGTAAATAAAGATTTGATCGAATTGTGTAATAATAATAATAAAACATATTACGTGTGACCAAATTGCCAAAACAATAAGTTCAATGGGGAAAAAATTCCCTGCCTCTCGCCTGGAATCAAACGTACCATCCTCTGTCTTCTATTAGTGGGTGGATACAAAAATACGAAACGTCTTGGTTCATTTTGCTAATAAAAGTGTATTGTTCTGAACAATAACAATAATTAATATTTGTGTTATTGTTTTGAACAACAGGAATATTTGTATTGTTGATTTGAACAACAACAGGAAAAATTGCGTTTTTGTTTGCAACTTTGTATTGTTGTTTGAAACGTGAAACCACTATCTAATGTTCTTCTTATCATTGGGAATGGGAATGTCAATTTTGGTTAATACCTATTACTATCACTATCACGTGACACATATTATTAAGGATGCTCGAGAGAATACACGACAGGTATTAGGAAATTACTTCATTGCAACTAAATTGACATTTCTGACCATTTCCGTGATGGCGATGGCTAGACAAGATCTCATCATGAGGGCCAAAGTGACTCCGATACAGCCCATAAGTCCCAGGACATAGCGAGCTGGCAGAATACCTGAAATGAAAAAGAAAAAAGTCTGTCAGACCGTCTGAGCGAGAGTGGCCGACGTAAGAATAAAGCTAAAAGACACAAAAGGCTGGGTGGAAGAAAGTAGGAAGACCTGGAACTTGTCGTTTTGGAAGAAAGTACTATTCAAATAACGCTATAAATCCCTAAAAAAGAAAAGAGGTTGATAGGTAGATTAAGGAGCTCGGTAGCGCTCCGCCCCGCTAAGACAAGAAAGTTTGACAGCGCTACATAGAAAATATCTCAAAGGAAATAAATAAATTAAATGATTTACCTGCAAATAATTTGCTAATCATGTTTCACTTTAGAAAATGATATCGTCTAGAAATCTAGAACCATGGACCGAAGTTGTCCAGAAAAAAATATGTTTTCCAAGATAAAATCCAAACAAGGCTACTGTTCTACGAGTAGTATCATTTTTACATGGTTTAACATTTTCACTTAGGTAACGGCAAGGAAAAAGATATAATTATGTTGGTTTGGTAGGTAACTAGGGTTTTCCAAGTCTGTTTCAAAAAAATTTGGAGACCGATCACCGATGAAAAATGTTTACGTCGAACATCCAAAAATATTTATCATTTTTTAGAAATTTTAGACTCAGTTCATAAATACCTACGGTTAAAATAACTGATTCTTAATTTCGAATAAGAATAGGTAAGTAGGTAGGTAATTACTAATTAACTCTGGTTGCTATCTAGGTTTTTCGTGGAATCACAAATTGATTTTCGTTTAAAATGCAAAATATATAGACAAATAGAAATGTATTTCAGTAAAACCGAAGTAAAGTGCGTTAAAATCACTTGAAAATAATTACGTTCGTCTCAACGAACGTTCAGGATAGATGTGTTATCTTCTGTTGATTTTAGAACCGGTATTATACGGACTATTTTTTCCCGAACTAAAATTTGCCTCGAAAGAAGATTCGAACTGAGATCTGATTTGTCTGATGACGATGGAGTACTGTGGTATTTTCAGACGTGCATACCTCTCTACACTCTATTATCTGTTGTCAATGAGAAATAATGAGGGAACAAGTGGTGACCCGGACCGCACATTGCTTACCCGAAGATTTACGGGCCAAGTGAGCTTGAGTTATAGGATTTACCGAGTCCCAACTAAGGGGTTTTTTTTCCCCCAAGAGGTTTGATAAAGAGAACTGTAACTGCTAAAGTCTTATCGTCCCGAAATCGAAGAGAGAAGGAAGGCAGGATAGGAGAAAGCCAGCCGTTCCGAGAACGAACAGTATCCATTCAGGATAATATCCGCCTCGGGCGGAAATCGAACCCGCGGCCTAGCGCTTACGAGGCAGACGCGCTACCAACCAAGCGAATTCCATCATTTGAAGAAGAAAAAAAGTACAATAGGATTGAAAGGAGGTCCCCAGAATTCTAAATACAGGCCTGAAGTGGGGTCTTCAGTGTTGCTCTCATATGAAAATAGTTGGAATACACTAAATATTTTAGAATTAGTATTTGATTCATTACTGGATGAACATCTTCCTAGAATGCTGGATATAACTACATATGTATGTTAATATGTTATGTAACCAAAATTATTTTTATAGTGTGTCCAGATCAATGTGACAGCAAAAAAATAGGCATTGTTGCCAAACATGTCACATGTGCAATGGTAGAGAATCTCTAAGAGGGGAAGCTATATTGCACAGTGCTTCCTCCGACAGTGAAACAATCCAACCTCTGAACTTAGAGCTACCTCTGCATTTCAGAAGAGAGAGTTTATCAAAAATAGATCTTTACCTGAATTGCAACAATGTAAGGATTTCCTGCAATCTGATTGGTTCCTTCATTTTGGGTTGATGACTCATTGCTGTCACATTGATCTGGATGAACTATAGTGACGGCATGAGGTGTGATTTATGTAGGTATTTATACTATTTTACAGATTATACTACTAAACTAGTGATAGTTAGTAGAAAGTAGGAAAGCAGGTACATATTAGAAAGTTGTTACAAATAATATTACCACAATGCTTTAATCCTTTAATGTTTATCCCATTCTTGAAATAGCTCTCCACTCATATTTACCTAAGTGGTGATGTCATAAGGTTTATAATAGAGTTCAAGCTGTACGAGTAGCAATGTAGGTTGTAGGTACCTAAAGTAAAATAGAACCTTGTTTATCCCTCTCAAATAGGACTGGAAAGTTCCTTTATCGTACATTTCTCGAGACCCGGCCCGCGGAAACTTTCGATCAGAATAAATTATCGAACCTCTGCAAAAAAATTGAGCGACCTGAGGCTAAAGGTAAAGTCCTGAGAACCACTATCTCATTTTGAGCTTTTTCCACGGTATAGAACTTACCAGTATGATATTTAGGGAGCACTGAACTCCTTTTTTCGTATATCTATATAGTTCTATAGGTAGAGATAGCTATGTAGGTATTCCTACACCGAGTAAAAACACGCATACGTGTGTAAGTGTATGGGTATTAGGAATAGGAATAGGTAGGTATCCCTAGATCCCTATTACCTATTTTCTAGAGAACGCACTAAACTTTATTTCGAAAAAACTCGAGTATAGAACACTAAATTGCACTAATAGAAAAGTTTCCTATAGAAAGGTTAAAAACTAAAGAATAAATATTAAACTATAGAGCCGATAAACACCGAAAAAAGAGTGGTAGGTAGACAAAACTAGTGTTTATATGTATGTAGTAGGTAGGTAAACGTCAAGACTTGTGTAGGTACAATTTGGACAACAGTGGTGGAATCACAGGGAGATGTTTGTAAAAAGTTATAATGTGAGTGAGCACGAAGACTATATTCACATTCCGTCCGCGGATTCGATTCCCGGTGGATTTCATTATTTTTTCGGCTGCATTCTTTGCTTAGTACCTTAGTAGGCGTCCACAACGGAGAACCGACCATCGGCCCTCGCCAATCCAAGAGAAAATGAACAAACTATATGCTAATGAAAAGAAGCGTCCTCAACGGAGCCTTGACCATAGTACTGATCCTTGCAGAAAATCAAGAAATTGAGCTGAGTCCTTCTTCATGCGATGGTCGATGGTCTCAGCGAGGGTCAATGGTCGCCGTGGTGGCCGCGCGCTTACTGTTTTCAGTGTTTTCTAAGCTAATATGACACATTCTCAACCATCGCTATCGAAGGTCTCGTGTTCAGTTTCCAAAAGAAATCCGTTTTCGGTTCCGACCCAGCAACTAAATGGGAGTAGCTACCTAGCAGCCTAGCACCTACCTACCCATTGTGTCTCTTTTCAACCATCTGATGAGAGGCATACTACGGGACAGGCACACACGAGTCTAATGCAGCAGTTGTTTCATTGTTACGAAATAAAAACTGCAGTTATATATTTTATAAAAAAAAAAATAAAAAAATAATAAAATGTTGAAATAAAACCCTGTGACCTAAATTAATACGTGTACAGTTAATAATTTTCTTTAAATTAGGTTAGGTTAGGTCTTTTTGGGGGATAAGACCTTTAGAAACAAGGAAAATATGTAATGAAAAAACTATCGATGGCGCCGACTATCGATAGTTCTCCTCCTCTACAGTAAACATCTTTTTTATATATATATTTTTTTAATAGGTATTCCTCCTTTTATTCTAATCACATGGTTCGCCACTGTCCACTGTTTATACCTACTTAGGTACCTATAATTGTGTTATCAGCCAGGTCGTTATCACTACCACACAGCTACCCGTTGCCTACACGAGGTACCTACGTAATATACATAGGTGGTAGGTACCTATCTACCTAATGAATAGGACAATACATAAATTCGTGAGATGGCGCCACATTTTATATTCAATGATGGGAAAAGTTACCACTATATGGGCAATCTATCCCCCACTTACGGTACGTGGAAAATACACCATGATTTCCATGAACTACATTTTTGAAGCCCACAAGTCCCGTAGGCGATGACGTCACATCAAATATCCCGAGCAAAGCTCCCTCGCAGGCAACACATTAATGTGTTTGTGCGCATACGTTTCTGCGCATTTCTTTCTGCCCCTCCGCAAGCGCGCTAGCTACCCGTTGCCTACACGAGGTACCTACGTAATATACATAGGTGGTAGGTACCTATCTACCTAATGAATAGGACAATACATTTTACTAACTCATGTCTTCTTTAGGAAAACTAAAAAATCTAAAAAATAAATAGCAATATGGGTAGATAGGTACGATGTATGTAAGTAGGTAGTGGCTTGGTAGGTACCTACTTACCTTTCACTCAGGGCCGGATCAAGCTCATTTGGCGCCCTGTTCAAAAATCGAAATTTGGTGTCCATTTGTGAGAGAATCAGGATTGTCAAAAATGGAATCTTTAGTGCCGTGGGCGAAATTTTAGATTCAGCATGTAGCCAGAGCTCATTTTTTACGTCATTAGTTTAAAATACCTACATGTGTATTGTAGGTACAGAATTTTTCCTTCAATTAAAGGAAAACAGAAGAACTACAGCGCCGCAGGCGAAATTTTATCGAGACTTTATGAGTAGCCCCTTCAAGGTTGCATACTTTGTTAATAGACATTTTTTTGTCTTTTTAATTTTAGAGAGATTTCTGGACTTTCTTTTTAATTCCCTGACTTTTCCCGGTTTTACACTCTAGTAGACACCCTGTCATAATGTCGAAAAAAGTGGCAAATACTTAGCTTTAGGGGGGCAACAAAGGGCGACAGGCCTTAATCCGGGGCTGCTTTCACTACACCTATATTCAATGCAAAATATCCATTCTGAAGCCTTGATTTAAGGTTAAATATTCCACTTTGGAAAGCTGTGCCCAACACCATTGATCATTTAATTTATTGATCCAAATACTCCAAATGGGTAAGACCCGGCCTGAAATAATCTGATAATCACGGAGGTCGCGTATCACAAGAATCGGCTGCACTTTCACATTCAAACACACTTCGCGACCTCTAGTGGCAGGATTTAAAACTTCTGTGCAGTCTCCGATACGCGGCAATTTTTGAAATCTAAAAAAGTTCATCTTTGCAGATTTTACGCCGTTTTTGCCACAAATTCGGACTTAAATCTTTTATTTTACTGTTAAATCAATGCATTTTCGAGAGGTATCTTGTGTCAAGCCATTCTGAACAAAAAATAAAGCCAAAGAATCAACCGGCGTTCGTTTGTTTTCCCACGTTCAAAAAAACATAGAGTTCTTTGGAGGCAAGCAGTCTGGTCGGCACGGGATTCACATATCCCTAATATGCCATCGGAGTGAGTGAGTGAGTGAGTGAGTGGAGCTCAATTCTAAAGAAACTAAAATACCAATTAATGTGAATTAGATTGATTCTAAATTCAAACCTCAAAGTGTGACCCTAACCTTGGAAACTTTTGTGCACCTCGAAACCGCTTTCGCATTACTTCAAGGCACACTGTTTTACATCTAGGGTTAAGCTGTTCTCCTCCCTGTTTATAGTCCCACAGCTAGACACTAGTCTACTCTCTGTTTAACTTCCCCTAGCCAAAGTGTGACCCTAACCTTGGAAACTTTTGTGCACCTCGAAACCGCTTTCGCATTACTTCAAGGCACACTGTTTTACATCTAGGGTTAGCTGTTCTCCTCCCTGTTTATAGTCCCACAGCTAGACACTAGTCTACTCTCTGTTTAACTTCCTCTAGCCAGACAGAGGTGGGCCTCAAGGAGATCTTACTCATTTTTTCTTCATTCCAGGGCTGGTCCTATTTCTTCTCGAGATAGCCATTCTATGCTGGGTCAAGTTCTATGATATCAGCGAGTACGCGGCATGGAGTGCCTCCATTATTCTGATTCCGGTCCTGGTCATATTCCTGGCGTTTGCCGTGCACTTCTATCGCTCTCTAGTAGCTCACAAATACGAGGTAATTCACCGAACGAAGTGAGATTTAAGTTTTTTTTTTCCACGTGTCTTTATCTCCTTTTTCTTTTTCTTCTTCTATGCCTTTTGTACAGACGGGACCGGCGTTTTTCGTCAGCCTCTTAATCAGCCCTAACTAGTAGGGTGATTGCTTTGGACTGACATTTGGTTTTTGCTACGATTTTTTTACGAGTGGAAATCGAAGAGAAAACGACAGGATAGGATTATTAAGCCAGCCGTTCTGAGGACAAACCTTATTTGTTTAGGTCAGGGATAAAGTTCATCTATTAGGTAATCTACTTTTCCAAGCTTAAGCTATCTAGGCTTAGGCTGGCAAAGAAGGGATAAATTGATTTTTTTTCTACAATCTACATCATACCTATTCAACTTTCAACTACATGGTTTAATTCAGAATTTCTATCGAAACGAAACCAAAAAGTAGTACCTAAGTAAGTAAGATCTGGGTATTCTGGGTTAGCGTAGCACCCACTCACCCAGTGCAAAGTAACCCGAAAAGTAAAACTCACGAACACCGGCTTTAAAAGAGACGAAACAAAAAAGTGAGAAGTTGTACAATAGGTATATTTTATTTGTTTAGGTCAGTGATAAAGTTCATCCCGGGTGGAAATCGAACCTGTGACCTAGCGCTTACAATTTACAATATTAGGTGCTCTAATTTTCCAAGCTTAAGCTATCTAGGCTGGCAAAGAAGGGATAGATTGATTTTTTTTCTACAACATACCTATTCAACTACATGGTTTAATTCAGAGATTAAAATTCGTTCAGAAATTCTATCCAAACGAAACCAAAAAGTAGTAAGTAAGTAAGTAAGATCTGGGTTAGCACCCACAAAGTAACCCGAAAAGTGAAACTCACGAACACCCGGTTTAAAAGAGACGAAACAAAAAAGTGAGAAGTTGTACAATATATTTCATTCTTATATGGAGAGTGCACTGCGGAATAAACACGAGTTGTCCTATTGTCCCCTTGTTCTCTTTTTCTTTACTTTCTATTACCTCTCTTACTTGTTTGAGGAAGGGTCACAGAGAAAACCCCCTTTTTTCTTCGAATAGGTACATGGGAGTTTCAAAAAAATATTCAAATAAGATTTTTTTTCCTTCTTTTTCTAAGATTTTTTTTTTCGACTACACTGGTACATCGAGACAGCCTGGGCCTTTTCCACACTCCTCGGTAGGTGCCGACGACCTTCGGTTCGAACCCGGACCGCGGTAATTTTTTTATTGACAACTTTTTTTTCACTTGGACAAAACAACAATATTATTGACAGGTGGAGCTCAATTCTAAAGAAACTAAAATACCAATTAATGTGAATTAGATTGACTCTAAATTCAAACCTCAAAGTGTGACCCTAACCTTGGAAACTTTTGTGCACCTCGAAACCGCTTTCGCATTACTTCAATGCACACTGTTTTACGTCTAGGGTTAGCTGTTCTCCTCCCTGTTTATAGTCCCACAGCTAGACACTAGTCTACTCTCTGTTTAACTTCCCCTAGCTATTTTCCGTCTTAAATCTAATTTTTTATCGTTGTAATTCCAATTTTTCTCGTTCAGGAGTTTAGGACGTTTCCCATTCTAGTGACTTTCTGACAGCCTAGAGTCAAACGCTTTGTGAGTACTCATCATACTTTTTACAGTTTTCTTTTTGCTTTAACCTAATCTTGCCTGGACTAAAAGTGACCAAAAACGAAATGCCTTCACTGGACTAGAAGAGATTTTTTTTTTAGTAAGTTCATTTTCCAAAAGTTTCAATATACATTTTTTCTTCTTAAATAAATATTTACATTTTAGTTATTTGAATTTACTTAGTTATTAGATTCATACTTTGCATTTATAGTCCAGTGAAGACATAAGTTTGGTTCCTTGCAATAAAGTGACTACTTGATTACAATCGGGCTGTATAATCTGCTATCTATTCTTTGCTCGCTGCTGTCTCTGTGCTAACAATACCACCATCTAAGTTACTCTAAAATCTAATTCTGTGGTGTTTATGGCTTTGTATCTTCTCTATGCCTCTGTCCTTTCCTTTACGCCCTTCACTAAAGCTTTGCGTTCTCTTGGTTTAGATTTCTTCCATTTTTCTTGATCTTTACGTTTGATAAGTAATTCTGATTCCGGTCCTGGTCATATTCCTGGCGTTTGCCGTGCACTTCTATCGCTCTCTAGTAGCTCACAAATACGAGGTAATTCACCGAATGAAGTGAGATTTATGTTTTTTTTCCCAACGTGTCTTTATCTCCTTTTTCTTCTTTGTCTTTTCCCGTGTACAGACGGGACCGGCGTTTTTCGTCAGCCTTTTAATCAGCCCTAACTAGTAGGGTGATTGCTTTGGACTGACATTTGGTTTTTGCTACGATTTTTTTACGAGTGGGTGCCCTTCGCACTCAACCTTTGCTATTTTGTTAGCAAGGGAAATTTCAGGCTGGTATCCTCTCTGTTTAGAGCCCAGCCAGACTTTTTTTTTTCATGTGAATACTGATTTGTAATGCCACTTGACTGGGAATTTTAGGGGAGGGGGAATGGGCAAGTTGGATTCTACCTTTTGAGTTTGATAATCCTTCCTTCCAACACCGTGAGTGAGACAGGCTACCACGGAAAGTAAAGAAAATAACTTTGATAATGGTTTCCACTTTCAGGTGACAGTGTCCGGTATTCGAGAGTTGGAACTTCTCAAGCAGCAAATCGAGGCAGGGGACGCCGAAAACCGGGGCCTAAATAACGGAGTCAATCTATTGGAGTCCAACACACAAGTTGTATGATCAAATAGACGAAAAATATAAAAATAATATGGGAGAAAATGGACTGGGTTGAAATTTAAATGATACCTATTGCCTAAAATAAATCTAGGCTTTAAGAAGAAAATGAAAGTAATTTCAACTGTGTGAAGCATAATTCAATTCTTTTCGAAAATATTGTTCCCCAGGTAATACACCTAGATAAGTTTTATGACTTGACTTGGACTCGCACCACCAACCTACAGATCCGAAGTCCAACGAGTTAACTGCACCACTGAGGTTGGTTTCAGGGAGAGAATTTGGGGAAAAAACATGTATTTTTAAAATAACAGGTAATGACCTAGTGGTCAATACCTTTGCATTAGTAAACAACAAAAACAAAAAGTAAACAATTAGGGGTATCCTAAAAGTACAAAGCATTAATCATATTGATGTTTTTATTTGGCTCAACAAGTGTGGAAAACAGAGGGAATAAAAATGTTTAACTTCAACTGATACCTACCTAATGATTTGCTATACTGTTATGCTTTTAGGATTAGGTACTTAATTTAAAATATTTTTAATAATTAGATTTAAATTGATTTTAATAGTTATTAGATTTCATTGTTTTCTTCTAGGTGCCTATGTAAAAACAAAAATTCTGACTAAGCATTATTTATTTTTTTATACCTAGATAAGTATTTAGATATTTTCCTTTAAAATTTTCACGAACCCTCATTTAGTGGTGAGAAAAGCTTGTAAAATAGTTTTGGACAGTTGGTCCCGTGGTAATGTGCTTGGTTGCCATGTAGAACTGGGTTCGATTCTCATATCTATGACTGTTTATTTGTGCATTTTTCCTTACACAAAAGAGTAATTTGTTTTGTATACCTACTTAGTACCTAAAGTAAGCGGTTTTTTTTTATATTGTTGACAAATCCCTGATAAGCTTTTTATTATTACTATTTTAAGTTCCATATGTATATTTAATCAATTGAGCTGTACTTCAAGAGAAGCATAGGTTGATGGTACTTCGAGATTAAATTAACAATGTAGAACAGAAGTACAAGTTTGAGATTTATACCTAAGTACCTATTGTGAGATTATATTAGAATATTCAACAAGGCTTCCTTTCATGAATACAGCTCAATATTTTCAATTTTTACTTTCCTTTTTTTAAAAAAACCAATCGACTAAAAAACACCATTCTGGATTGTCTCTTGAGAACCAAAATACAATTTCGTTTCTCACATTTATTATTTCGCTCATCAAAAGCTAACGTTTGTGTGAAAGCTGTGATATTATTGAAATAATATTTAAAACACAATAAATAAATTTTTCAATAGAAAATTAATAATTAAAAATATTATTAAAGCTCAATGTTTTCATTATATTGTCTATGAATATCTACAGTATGGAGGTATAAAAACTAATACTCTCAATTAATTGTATCTTCTACATTTGATGATCAAACTAAGTATAAAAGAACAGTAATTAGGAGGTATGTAGGTAATATTATGAACTATTTATTTTACAACAATTATACAAAATAAATTAATAAATACTCAAGTATTAACAATAGGAAGTATGAAAAAATTACGAAAAAGGTAGATTGCAGAGTATTTATTTGACCAAAGTCTCAAGTCTCAGCCTCTACGAGTGATGGGTTTATCTCCCATGTTCCACAGACATGGCAGCATTATTTCCATTGACAACCAGATCAGCTCCTAGCTTATTTCTCAATATCTGTTCTCTAGCCTGTTCTGATTCATTGATCCACTCATCAGCTGTAATGATGATAGGTTCATAACCCAGTGCCTTGAGCTGCCTCATCTTACATATGTATGTGCCTTTATACTGACCAGGTCTGTTTCTAACAACTGCTGAGAAAGACAAGAAGATAAACGCATACCATTTCCCTATATTTGGAGGAGGATAAACACTCATGTGAACAAAGTCAGACATACTTGCTGGTATGGGAACTGGCTTGCCATCTTTCAAACAAATGAAAGCATCTGGTTTGATAAAATGTGGCAGTATGTAGGCACAATGAACATACTGGTCACCACCTAGTAGCTGTACAAGTTTGTTCTGAGCAGTAATTGATAGCTCATCAGCTTTGATAGGTTTATTGTGGAAAACCTCTCCTGGCTTTCGCCACGCATAATGTTTACACAGAGTGTGTCTCAGGGACTCGGGGAGTCTGGGTCCAGAATAGTCAGGAGCTTCTATGTCCATACTTAGATCTATTGCTAAGAGATCTTTTGGAAGATTATAGCCTGACAGTCTCCTGCCAAATGAAGCTTCAAGAAATTCAATGTTCAAACACTTTTCAATGAGATGAAAATTGTAATGGTTCTTGAGGATCAAGTGATAAACTAAACTGATTAGAGTTTTAGGATATTTGTTCAATTCAGGTTGTCTTTTTTCAGAGCTGAATTCCTGTGTGATGATATCTAGGAAGTCTGGCTGTTTTACCTGGTGGTTAAAGAGGACAATAGGACAAAGTACTTTCTCCAAATCTTTAATTCTTAAATTGTTCAAGTCTGCAATTGTTTTTTCTGCTATCTTTTCTATCAAGTCTGGATGATAGACATCTATCTTAGTCCCAACAAGTGCAGCATGAGGATATACTTGATAAGCTACTGAATCAAACACTTGATACAATTTCTGACAGACTTGATAAAGAACATTCCAGTGCTCCATAGGAAAATAATGTTTCATTGATTTTAAAAAGGCATTTACAGAAACAGAATCTAGTTCCTCAAGATGGTTGATGAATGTCTTTGCAACCTTAAAACAGAGATTATGGCTCACAAATCTCTTTTCACTCTTGAAGAAAGCCAACAATACAATGGCTATTTCATTTGGGGTCAGTCTATCAAACTTCTTATCAAAATTAAACTCTATATCATAGGTTTTTACAAGTGGATGGAATGACCTATACTTGCAATGAAAGTACATTAGTTGAACAAAAAACTTTGGTTCCAGGTGATGAGATTTGTTCAAAAGTTTTTTTAATCCTAATTTACAAAAGTTGCTCGATCTGATCAAGTTTAAATGTGCCCAAAAATCTAAGAGTAGTAGCACCTGATGCAAGTCATAATAATTATTACCTTGCTGCAGCCTCTGAATCTGGACATAATCAATTGCAGCAAAAATATCAAAATAATTTTTATCTTTGCGGAAACATTTGGGAGACCAAATTTGCAGAAGATACAAGAGCTTACACAGTTCATCATCAGACATTTCTTTCATTGATGAAACAAGAGCTTTACAAATGTTGTCAAATGAGGTATGTGCCAAGGAATCTTCTTTGTCAAACATAAAGTATGTTATTTTCATGAAATTTTCTAGTATTTCTGATTTTTCAACATTAATATAGTCAATTTTCATCAAGTCTTCAAATTCAGATTCTGATATAATGTCCTCTTTGTTTACATTTTTAAACACTGGTGCTAAAGTTTCCTTCAGCTCCGGTATTCTTAGCAATATTTTATACAGAGCATTATTCTCATTCTCTTGATATATTTTATACCCACCCTCATTGGAAATGTCTCTATGAATGCCTCGGATTTGAGTGAGATTGCCTGCATTTGCAGAACTAGATGTGAGAAAGGGACGAGTAAAACTATAAGTAGAAAAGGTACTTAAAATCTCTGGAAACTTGAATCCACTTGATAATTTGTGACTGGATATTTTCTGTGCAGCACAACTTGTTGCAATAATACTTTTCCGAGCATGGTGCTTAATACTGTCATTGGATTCCTTACATATGGATGATTTCTTAATTAAGCTGCTTACACCTTCTTGTCCTCTAGTTGTAGAACTATCAGTATGACTGAATGTCACCGCTCTACTTGCAGAACCAACTCCATACTTCTTAACATTTGATAGTATGAGGCCTCTTGATGGCACCAAGATCTTCTGACGACTTATCAAATACTTGGTTAACATATTGGATTGTGACAACAGATGGGTTTACTTCATTAAGGCTGGGTTAAAACACTACTGAACAATATCACCATTGGAATATGAAATCTTTGAGATGGAAACTTTAACAGAGATAAAATTCTGGTTTTGTATTGATGAAAGTCAAAGGATTTTTAATGAAAAGAAACTCCTTTTAACAAGTAGCTAGGTAAGTAGGTACTTGTTTAAAGTTGTATGAGAGAAATAAAAAAAAAAAAGTAAAAAGAAGACAGACCAAAATGTGCAAAAGTATGAAAATTTGAATTTTTTATGATTTTCAAAAATTCCCGGCACATCACCCCAGCCAGCCTACTTTTTCTCGGTTCGTCGCTCACTTCACATCAGTGGAATGTGGATCCAGCGACAACTTCTCAAAGAATAAACAAAATGGGATAATTCGAAAAATAAATTTTTGTGAAATTTTCCATAAATTTTTCAAATTTCCAGCGAAAAAAATTGACCTTTTTGCTGAGTTTCCTGTAAAAATGGCATCCCAAGTGGTCAAATCAACCATCGTTGGAACCAAAGTTCGACCCCTGCTGTCTACAACCAAGGCAGATGCTAGAGTTCGAGTTTTGGGGTTGTACAAGGCTTGGATTCGACAGGCAACGCTCATCCGTGAGTATTGACTTGACCTTTGATAAGATAAGAAAACGGTTTGGTTAGATTGAAAACAGTGTTTATTTATACTGGTCAAATCGTCAAATAAGACTTGAAATTATTAAATATGAAAAGATTTATGCAGGGAGGATACCAGCCTAAAATTTTCATTGCCCAAGAAAACCAAAGGAAAAAATCAACCTAGGGCTGATTGAGAGGCTGACAAAAAACACCAACCCTGTCTGAAAATGGAAAAGACAAAGTAAAAAAGAGGAAGACTGAAAATTCCCATTAATCTAGTAGTGGGGTAGTATTTTTCTTAACCAGTAAACTATTTTTCTTTGTTTCAGCTATTGATTATGATGTCCCAAAAAGTGAAGAGCAAATAAAGGAGAAAATCAGAAGTGAATTCTTGAAGCATAAGCATGTGACCGATATTAGAATCATTGATATGCTAGTCATTAAAGTAAGTGAAATACATCTTGTGATCATGGAGCACTAAATTCAAATTGAGTTGTTGGTGCCTGTGAGAAAACAACTGTAAAGACTTGGGGGAAAAAGCTGGGAGCCAGTCTAGTTGGCTTGAAAGGTAGTGTGTCTACCATATGTAAGTACCAGGCTAGGTCATGGATTTCATTTCAAACTGGGACAAACTATCAGTTTATCCTCAATGATAAGGTTTGTTCTTGCAATGGCTGGCTTTCTCCTATCCTGTCTTCCCCTCTTTGATTTCAGCACAATAAGACCTGCATTGTTACCCTGGCAGAGTATGTCTGTAATTGTATTTCTTTCATAAGAGTTTTTATATCCATTTACTCAGGCTATTTAATAAAGTATTTATTTAATACCTATTATCAAATGAAGTTGTAATGAAACTAATGAAAGTTCTTTCTGGTTTCTAGGGT
Source organism: Diaphorina citri (assembly GCF_000475195.1). Lineage (NCBI taxonomy): Eukaryota > Metazoa > Arthropoda > Insecta > Hemiptera > Psyllidae > Diaphorina > Diaphorina citri. The sequence goes on along the minus strand of NW_007377452.1, from coordinate 112,832 downwards.
CAAATGGAGTTGAGAGAAACTGCATCACTGTTCAAACACAAGGGCCAGATCATGTCATACTGGAAGGAAACACTTGAACCCAAACCCACCGATTTCATTTCCAAATTCATGTCGGGATCTCCTTAAGCCCCTATATTGATTGGGCAGGAATTGTCACCTAAATTGCTGTATTATTAAAATTGTAGAGAGACTATGGTCCTTTTGGTGTTTGTAAATACAAACAGATTTATTATTGGAAAAGCCTCAGAGGCTCTCTCTAAGTGAAGAAATTATGAGTAGGAGTGACTCTTTGCATTAACAGAATGAAAGAGAGTATATTTCAAAGTGGTCCAGTGACACTAGTTGGGGATATATCACCTAAATTGCTGTATTATTAAAATTGTAGAGAGACTATGGTCCTTTTGGTGTTTGTAAATACAAACAGATTTATTATTGGAAAAGAGGCTCTCTCTAAGTGAAGAGAGGCTCTCTCTAAGTGAAAAAATTATGAGTAGGAGTGACTCTTCGCATTAACAGAATGAAAGAGAGTGTGATCCAGTGACACTAGTTGGGGATATAGAAGCACAACCTAAAGTCTAAACCAAGAGTCACTATCATTTACAGTCTCAAATTGATCTTCATGTTAATCTTCATGTTGGTTGAGTTTTATTTGTCTCTGTGCTTGTGTAGACTGCAGAACTCAACACTGAGTTATAGAGCAGAGGGTCAATTTTCCAAGGCTTGTCACAAAAATTATACTTTATACTGTGTCACTTTTTGTGCCAAGTACAAAAAGTGATTAAGAAGTAATGAGCCCAATGGTTACTAAGTAACCACAAACCAAGAGGAAAAATGAAATAGGTACTACATACAAAGAACTAATAATAGGACCAGCTGTTGTATGAAATATAATTATTGTTGTATTCTGTATCTACCTATCTATGCATTGATATTAATATTTTGTTTTTATGAGAGAAATAGTTATGTGAACAAAGTCAGACATACTTGCTGGTATGGGAACTGGCTTGCCATCTTTCAAACAAATGAAAGCATCTGGTTTGATAAAATGTGGTAGTATGTAGGCACAATGAACATACTGGTCACCACCTAGTAGCTGTACAAGTTTGTTCTGAGTGAAAGTAAAAAAATCTCTAAATATAAATACTGAGATAAGTAGACTGTAGGTCCCCTGTAGGAGTGTGAAGGGCATCCAGTCGTAAAAAATTTATAGCCAAAACCAAATGTCAGCCCAAAGCAATCACCCTATGTAGGACTGATTGAGAGGCTGACAAAAAAAACGCCGACCCCGTCTGAACACGAGAAAAGGCGAGGAAGAATAAGTAGACTGTAAGGTACTAAATCACAGGAAAAAGGGGAAATTCCGAAAGGAAAAAAATAACTATGCAGGGAATCGAACCCGCGACCTAATGCATACTCAACCATCAATCACAAGTAAACGGATCTTTTTCGTCAACCACGAGTCGACTCATGCGAACGTGGCTAAGTTCACATCGATAAATCTCGCGGCAAATTTCAAAAATTGATTACGTTCTTTATCAGAACAAAAGTGGCCCTTCCCTGCCCAATATTTCAGGAAATGAATTAAATTTCTTTTGACGATTGATTTGTGTGAATTATGAACATTGTGTCACGACTAAGAACATTCAGTCCATTGAAATTTGAATCCGTTCGCAAAGCATTTTTGGCAGCTCACAGGTTGACTGTAAAGTCAAACACCTTTAAAGTTAACGTAAGTATTTTGACTCAGAAGAAACTGTGTCAGATTGGAATTTCAGGTTATATCTTGGATATGGCTGTTTATGAGTCATATTAACAAGGTCTAATCCACAAACAAAGCTTACTAGAAAAAAATTAAAGCAATCTTTCAAGATTTTTGGTCCAAGATTTCATACCCACCATCAACAAGAAATTAGCACTCAAATTCTAATGCCCAATCTCAGCAAAGAGAGTTTTCAGTTCATCCAAGAGTTCAAGAAATACTGGCCTGCATAAATCAAGTGAGTGATGTCAAAGAAAAGTAAAAAAACCCTTGACACAGTGTAAACTCTCAGTACTAAGATTGGCCATAAGTGGTACACTTTCTCTGTGGTGTATAATATCTCTCTCTAGTAGTGCCATCAAATTTTCTCAACTTGGTGGGGTGGAGTGCTATTGCACTCATTAATAACCACAGAATAGATACAGTTAGCCCAGTGGTAATAATATTGCTTGCTATAAAGAAGGTCCTGGGTTCAATTCCCTCTTCTTGCTAATGTGATGAGAGATAAACTATAGGACACACACCTACTCTAATGTGCATGAATGCTTGTCACAAATGTTACCTATGCCTATGCCCTCATTATTATTATTTTTTTTTTTTTTACCTGCCATTGACTTGAGCCACTAACTTACAAATTCAAAGTAAACTCCACTAACTACTAACAACACAAGGTGGTGAAGAACTTAGCAATTTATGGTCAAGTTCAGCAATGAATATGGATGGCTAAGGACTTTTTATTTTTCATTATTGTATTTGGAAACCAAACTTCAGATTGTAATGATTCAAATATAAACTATGTACTTGCCTGAAAAATGATAATAAAATGAAAAACTTATAGGTAATAATCTGATAATCTCATTACAACCCAAAATGACCTGCTTCATCACCCCTTTTGGCAAAAAAAAAGTAGGTAGGTATAACCCTCAGACGATCTATTTGAGGAGCAACAGTTTGAGGAAGTGAACAAGATGCTGGAAAGCTCTGAGGTAGGTAAATAGAAATGGTTTTGTTAATTGTTAGACCAATGAAAAGGTCCTTTTTCTATATTCTCTCCATTTTATAACTACATAATATTTTTTTCTTTGCTCCCTGCCAGCAAAGTTAGCTTGGAGGGTAGCACGTCTGCCTTGTAAGAGCGCTAGATCGCGGGTTCGAGTCCCGCCCGGGGGCGGATTTCATCCTTAGCAGATCAGGTTCGTTCTCGGAACGGTTGACTTTCTCTTATCTTGTCTTCCTTTTCTCTTCGCTTTCGGGATCATACCATATTACCAAAGGGTAACTAGTGGTTAGGCTTCCACTCAAGAGTCCATTGTGATTTCAATAGGTATGTATTATGAAACTCCCTACTTACATATGTACCTATACATAAGTACATACCCATTTGTAATTCTTAGATAGGTACACATTGTTTTCCTTCTGAAGTCAGACAAAATCATTTGATACAACTATAATAATGTATGTACAATGCAAGTAAGTAACTTGAATTGATTTTTACAACTTACCAATTAGTCCAAGTTGAACAAGCTTTGAATGATTCTGCACATAATTCACTTGTCAAAGTTTGTACATTAAAATTAATAGGGAAATTATTATTCACTAAAATGTACACAGGTTTTTTTTTATTGTTCACTTAGAAAATTAATTTGTACTCTTGATTATTAAAAACTAAACTTAGAATTAATTGTTTTAATTGTCAACAGAATGTTTGAGGAAAAACTCATGTCTCAGAACATTTGTAGGACTGATTCTTTTCTTTGGATCATATGTCAGCATTCTCAATATGAGATCTTTGAATTTCATATAATCTGCTAATGAGTGACCTGGCTCATTTCTACGTCTTCCTCCAGGGCCACCATTGTCCACACCAAGGATAGTGTCAAGTCTCTTGGATCCAGGTAGTCGCTCCTTTCTGGTGTCTGTAGATTTCTTGAGAACATAACTGTTGTCAGATAATCGGTCAAAGTATTTTGATGTCTTGGAAGCTCCATGTAGCAAATACCCTGGTGGCATTCCCAATACCTCAATAATTTTTGTCATTTGATCCACTTCATTTTTCCCACTGAACAGAGGTTCTCCTGTATGAAGTTCAACCAGAATACATCCAAGACTCCACATGTCTATAGCCAGATCATAAGGAATGCCTAGCAACACTTCAGGTGATCGGTAATATCTAGATTGAATGTATTGATAAAGTGTTTGTCCAACATGGCAGGAGGATCCAAAATCTATTATTTTGATTGCTGATCTTTTAGGACTACACAGGAGAATATTCTCTGGCTTTAGATCACAGTGAATGATACTTAGTTCAGGACTAGACAGAAATGCAAGAGCACAACAAAGTTGTTGAGCAAACTTCTTGGTCAAATTCAATGATACTCCATGGAAATTAGTATTGCGTATCAAATTGTAAAGATTGTAAGAGAGTAACTCAAAGACTAGACACAAATGATTTTTCCAAGTGAAATGTCCTTTCAATTTGACAATGTAGCGGCTGTGAATGTCAGCTTTGTTAATTTTCTCTAACAACTGAACTTCAATCTGTGCTTGATTTAGGAATGGTTTCTTATTTTTGATGATTTTAATTGCAACCTGACATTTTTCTTCATGATCAAAAGCTTTTACCACCTGTCCAAAGGAACCTTTGCCTAGTAATGTATCAATTTCATACCTGTCAAGGAATTTTTCACCATGTTTGATAATATAGTCATAGTTCTCATCATCATGTCCATCGTTGTGCACATACTTCTTCTCCTTCTTATTACTTCTAGTCTCATTGTGTGAAAGTTGAGCCTTACGTTTCTTCTTGGTGTAGTAAACTTCATTGATGTGTTTGTAGGTTTTAATTAAATCTACAGAAAGTTTCCGCAGAGGAGCTGTTGCTGGATCTCGGAACTGCATTGGTATTCTAGCTTGCATTGATAAGATGTCTTGGTTCTGTATTGAATTATCTGCAACCAATCGACCATAGAGAGGAGATCCTGCATTGATAACATTGTTCATTTTATGTCAGATAGTTCAGCGTTTCCTAATCAATAAGATACAGGAAAAAAGAAAGTTTCTTTTTTTTTTTTTTTTTTTTTTTTTTTTTTTTTTCGTTTTTTTTACATCACAGGTTTTATACCTAACTAAGTAGAGAACTATTTTTTACATTTTGTTAGGTATTTTGCCACAGCTTACAAAAACATGCAAGTCCACAGCTCACCAAAACATGCATAAAGTCCATAAGGAATCAGGGTGGGGGTGGTCAAAACAACAATATTTTAAGTACTATCTCAGTTGAACACTTTTAGTTTGCATCAGTATAATTTCTATACAGGGGGTTCAGTTAATTACTTAGAATTCCATTTCCTCCTATTGGTGTTGGCCTTGGATGTCCCATAAAGCCAGTTTTTTTTTATATTATTATTAATAACTAGCTGAAATCCGTCGCTAAATCCTTAAGGCATGGCCATTCATGTTACTCATCCATTAAGTGGTCTTGCTCGGCATAGCTTAACAAAAACGAACTGGAAAATAGCCTATAACCTTCACAGGAGTGCAAGCAATAAGTTCACAAAGTTTCATAGCAATCAGATGAGCAGTTTGACCAGCCAGGCATAAAGTTTGAACAAACACACAACATTCATTTTTTACTTTCTATTAAGTACTACAGTATAGTGAGCTATACTAGTTTATATATTAGATAGGTACTAGTGGTCCTTTGTACGGGACCACCACACACACCCACACCACCACACCTACCCACCCACCCATAACACACATAAACCCATCACACCACACACACAAACCCATCACACCACACACACAAACCCATCACACACACACACGATCGCGCTACGCGCTCCCTGACATGTCCCACAGTGCAGCATAATAGGAAATACAGGAAAAAAGAAAGTTTTCTGAATGTCAGTAGGCAGTGATGGGAAGTTGAAAATAAAAAGACACAACACTTGACACAAAGTTCTCAGTAGAAAAAAGGGGTTGCTAGTAATGAACTAATATAACACAATGGTATAATTTCTTGAATATGGAACTAGAAGAAACAGTCAAACGTCGTAATATTAAACAAAAGTCTAGAGAAAGGAAAGCCCGACAAACAGTGTGTCGGTTACACAGAACGGAATGGTCTACGGACGACCGAACGAAAATTCACGCACAACTCGGTTTTTAAACAAAAGTACAATTAACGTAGTTAAATTGTCAATTTAAAACACGTTAGGAAATTAATTTCCTAATTAACACTCATGGAAAAGGATCGCGGAACACCAGTGAAATTTTCGGAAAACTCGCGATGGTCGTAAATTCAAAATTTCCCGGGCTGTTTTTCCAATTTTCAAAAAACGAATTTGATTGGTCGATGAAAAGAGTCGACTCGTTTCGTGACGAGTAAAAGAGAATAAAAAATTAATGGGAGAGTTTTAGCAACACTTTTTTTTTTCAGCTAAATCCCCTTTTTTAGAACTTACTTCGCAGACGTATTTCTTTTTTTTATGCAGGTACCTATTTTAAAGAGTCCGAACAAATGAACGCATAACGAATACCTATCATTATCATTTTGTTCCAGAAATCCCCAATCTTTTCCAGCTTAAACTTCTCTCGCGCCCGCGTTCCTTTGATTTTGCTGAGCGGTTTATTTTCGTACAAGAAAATGAGTTCCGACGAAGCAGCCAAGACTGTGAGCAAAGTATCGGAGGAGTTCCTCAAAAAATCAGACGATCTATTTGAGGAGCAACAGTTTGAGGAAGTGAACAAGATGCTGGAGAGCTCTGAGGTAGGTAAATAGAAATGGTTTTGTTAGTTGTTAGACTAATAAAAAGGTCCTTTTTCTTTATTCTCTCCATTTTATAACTAATATTTTTTTCTTTGCTCCCTGCCAGCTTAGTCAGCTTGGAGGGTAGCTCGTCTGCCTTGCAAGAGCGCTAGATCGCGGGTTGGAGTCCCGCCCGGGGGCGGATTTTATCCTTAGCAGATCAGGTTCGTTCTCGGAACGGTTGACTTTCTCTTATCTTATCTTCCTTTTCTCTTCGCTTTCGGGACCGTACCATAGGACTTTAGCAGTTATATAGTAGTTCCCTTTGTCAAACCCTAAAAAAAAAAAAAAAATCAATATGTGTCGTAAAAGCAGAGAGGCTCGAGAAATGTACGGTACTGTTATCCGAAATGTTATGAGGGATATAATTTACATTCAATCTGCATACTACCTGATTTTTGTCACGGGGGTTAGGTAAGCACTTTCTATTATATGAATCTATATGCAAATAGAATATGCATAACTCTGGTATTATTTTTTATTGTTATAATGGGATATATTCTATTCGATTCTCTTCTCTCCCAGTATAAGGAGGACGTGGAGATCATTTGGCGTCTGGTCCGCGTCAAGTACAACCTGGCGACGCACTCCTCCAGTCTCTCCGACGCGGACAAGAAGCAGCTCATCCTCTCCGCGTACTTCCTGGTGTATAACGCGTTACCCCAGCACGAAGACCATTACGCGATACACAAGTGGCTCGCGGTGATTCTGAACGAAAAAGCGACGCTGGAGGGAACCAAGGCGCGGATTCAACAGCTGGAGACCATCAAACATCACATGAACGTGAGTTAGACCGTCTTCTTTTTATTTTTACTTTCTATTGATACAGTTATAGCGAAGCTATACGAGAATGTATCTACATTATGTACAATCCCCATCGGGCCTTCAGTGGGCGCATTCTCTAAGAGAGGTCTACAGTTCACTGCGAACCAATAGTGATCAAAAGTTCAGAGCCAGCGGCGATAGCACGTTTAACGCACCAGTTCCCGATGAATCACTGAAGCCACGTTGTGCGTGGTTGTTATCCGGATGGGTGACCATCTGAACAATCGCGTGCTCCTGGCATTTTCCAGTCCTACGCATGTTCCCTACCTCCCAAGCTATGTAAATTTCATCGCTCTACGACAAACCGTTCTTGAGATATTTTGTATACCACCTTTTCCCATTTACACCAGTAGTACATACGCACAGACCATGGGCTAAAAACCACTTTTTTTTTAATCAGAGGACCCCAAAACGGATACATATTTCCACCCATTTCCCGATTTTGAAAATTGGACCGATTGCAATACTTTCTCATTATTATAGATACATGGACGAAAGGAAAAATTGTCAAGTTTCAACATTAAGTTTACTCCTTCTGTTTCAGAAAGCCATAGAGTTGAAGCCAGATGATTCGACCACCCTGTTCATGTTGGGAATGTGGTAAGTTAAATTGAAATTTCATGCCTCGGTTGGGATCGAACGGCGCTCTCCTGTTTACCAGGCGAGCGCCTTAACCACTTCGACACCGAGGCTTTAGTTTTTCCAATTTACTGTAGAATATAATAGAATATACCCTACTTATCCTGCCAGAATGAGTCTTAAAAGTCCCTTTACTCCCGGAGTCCAAACAAGGTCTTATTTTTAATCTTCTTTATTATTTCGGAGGGTCTTATTTTTCATCTGAAATGGTTAGGTACAGAATAGGTGTAAATTTTATCCGGTCCGGATACTGTAAGCCAGACTCCGAAAATTTGGAGCAGGTTCGTATCCAGGCAGTTCTCATTTTGTTTTCACTTCTCAGGTGTTTCGAAATCACGGACATGCCCTGGTATCAACGCAAAATCGCCAACGCTATCTTCGATACACTGCCTACGTCCAGCTACGAGGAGGCACTCAAGTATTTCCTGGAGGCTGAGAAACAACATCCGCTTTTCTACAGGTAAATAAAACGTGTTCTTCCATTTAAGTACTTTTTCGGAGCCCGTGAAAAATGGCCGTATTATTTTAAAACTGAGAAAAGCAGTTTCACCTGGGAGGAATTAACACAAGATCGAGTTAAATGGAGTGGTGTAGGTCGGCACGGGACTCACACATGGCCCTAAGAAGCCATCGGAGTGATTGAGTGTGAGAAAAGCAGTGGTTTGCTTACCGGAGGTCTGGATTTGATTCCCGGCGAGGTCGAAGTTTTTCAACTCTGTGCTTGGAATACAGGATGCACTCCGCTTCGTGGGAACAATAATTGAGTACTTAATATTTTAATCGTGTAGGGAACAGTGGTGGCAATACCAAAGTAAAAAGAAAACTTATAGCTTTCATAGAATAAGGATAAAAGTATAGTGTTGAATAGAGTAAGTACTTAAGGGAGGCTTTTCATAATATTCTGAATGTCCTTTTTTTTTTCAGCCAAAACGTTCTCATGTTGGGGAAGACCTACATGAGATTGGAAAACTATGAACAGGCAGCTTACTATCTGGAGATGACCAAGAATTATCCGGTCAAACAGGACAAAGATCAGTTGGTAAGTTAGCACAGTGCTTATAACTCACTACCGGTTGCCACGGACATTTCACTACCTCGTCCGTTTTCATCGGACCGCGATATTGTGGGACTCTGAAAGTGAAGGTAGGATGAGCATGAGAATACATTAAGGTCGAGTTTTATCACCGTGGATTGTCTCAGGATTGAGTTCAATCCGTGGTTGACCTGGCTATTAAGAATAGGGAAATCCTCTTATCATGTCAATCCCTAGGTGGTAAACCCCAGCATAAGAAAGACTGTTGCGTCTCTTTTATTATTTATAGCCGGAAGTTTAAAAACCAAACCTTATTTGTTGAGGATAAAGTAAAGTGGGAATCTAAACCGGGACTTAGCACTTAGCACAAGTTGTTGTTGCGGCTTTAGCTATAGCCGAAAGGTGATGACAAAATAGAGAAAATATCTCTCTTCTCAGTTATGCTAACTTTTCAAGCTTCACCCAAGCCAAGCTTATACATACGTAATTATGTACTTACTTTAACACAGATGTTATGCTTAATCATAGCGCTTCTCAAAAACATGAAATTAAGCATAAATGCTTGTCTCTACTTGCTTGATATACTACACTAAATTTCAAGACTTCACTTGGACTCAAACCACCAACCTCCAGATTCAAAGTTTACTGACATAAAATTAAACTTACCAAGGAAGCATTTTCCACTATGATCATCTCCTGCTCATTGTTATCATTGTCCTCCATGTGGACATCAACTTGCATTGCGCTTCTCAGAATGAGCATGTTGGATTTCCGGGCATACTCTTTGCCCACATTTAAGCTTTTCTCAAACGTGGTGCTCCTCTGGTCCTGCTGCTTAGCGTAGAGGATCTTGTTATGAGAATCGATGCGGGCCTGTATCTGGCCGTCCAGGATGAGGGTCATGAGTTCGTTCTCCAACGCCTGTCATGAAAAAATGGAAGAAAAAGGTATAAAATACTTTTTCTCTTTTACTACCTGCGTACCAAACTTTTTATAAAAATGATCTTAATCTTTCTTTCAGAATAATAGGTACATAACATATGTACATACTTCTGCTCCCAAGTTACTATTGTAACTTCTAAAAGGAGATAAGTGAGATTACAATAATTTTTCTAAATACAAAACGACTCAGTTGTGTAGTGGTTAAAAAAAAAAATGCATTCGTTCTGGAATCTGTGGATCATTTGAGGGGGTCTACTTTTATTATTATGTCTAGAGCCCGATTGGAATATAATATGTAACACATAATAAATTACATTAATTATCTTTTCATTGTTCTCTCATCAATTTCAGGCGGTTCAAGAAGCAACCAAACTGTTGGAGAAAGCCAAGTCTTACTTGAAGAAATAGAAGCATCTCCCAAATGTGAACCAAGATGCAGCCAAAATATACGCACGAGTGTTACAAATCAAAAACCATATCTTGCCTCAAAACACACCCTTAGACAAGCACACACTGTTTAATAGATCATTTATATGTTGTTCGATAACCATTCATACCTGAAATATTATGTACAATTATTGTACATGTTACCTATGTACTTTTTTTTTCTCTTTCATTGAAATCCAGGGCTTTAAATATTTACTCATCACATTTCCCTCCTTTAATTTATTTTACGATTTTCATATGAATGGTTTTATTTTAACTTTCTTCCCGAAATCATAATCTACTGAAATCCCGAAAACATATTGTAGAGTCTTAAAAGTCCCTTTACTCCCGGAGTCCAAACAAGGTCTTATTTTTAATCTTCTTTATTATTTCGGAGGGTCTTATTTTTCATCTGTAATGGGTAGGTACAGAATAAGTGTAAATTTTATCCGGTCCGGATACTGTAAGCCAGACTCCGAAAAATTGGAGCAGGTTCGAGGTTCGTATCCAGGCAGTTCTCATTTTGTTTTCACTTCTCAGGTGTTTCGAAATCACGGACATGCCCTGGTATCAACGCAAAATCGCCAATGCTATCTTCGATACACTGCCTACGTCTAGCTACGAGGAGGCACTCAAGTATTTCCTGGAGGCTGAGAAACAACATCCACTATTCTACAGGTAAACATCAACCGAAAATTTTGCACTCGTATTTCAATGCCAGGCATTTCAAAGGGTTACTTTGTTAGCACACTGTTGGTGAGTTTCATCAACCTTCTTTTTAGTCCCTAACAGTCTGTTAGCTTAACAGCCCTGTTAAACAAATCAAATGGAAAATAACAGGCTGTTAGCTTAACAGGCCTTCTAGAGACTGAAAAAATATTGGTGAATGTTAGTATAATGGAACAACTTGTTCTAAGCTGAAAGTCTACATAAAGCACTACTTGTACTTTCTGGTGTTCTCCTGTCGACTCGCACCTATATCGGAAGTCTTTTCTTAGCCGTCCAATGAAGGGATACTAGTTGTTTCGCTGGCGATAAAAAGCTCATCTTTTTCTCTTTCTTTTTTTCAAGCCAAAACGTTCTCATGTTGGGAAAGACCTACATGAGATTGGAAAACTATGAACAGGCAGCCTACTATCTGGAGATGACCAAGAATTATCCGGTCAAACAGGACAAAGATCAGTTGGCAAGTGATTTCATTTAATTATTTGAAGAGGGTTTGATAGAACTAACTGTAACTGCTAAGGTCTTATCGTCCCGAAATCGAAGAGAGAAGGAATACAGGATAGAAGAGAAAGTTAGCTGTTCCGAAAACAAACATTATCCGTTCAGGATAAAATCCGCCCCGGGCGGGAATCGAACCCGCGATCACCTAGCTAACAAGGCTAGTAGAACTACCTAATCAATTTTCTTTTCATTGTTCTCTCATCAATTTCAGGCGGTTCAAGAGGCAACCAAACTGTTGGAGAAAGCCAAGTCTTACTTGAAGAAATAGAAGCATGTGAACCAAGATGCAGCCAAAATATACGCACGAGTGTTACAAATCAAAAACCATATCTTGCCTCAAAACACACCCTTAGACAAGCACACACTGTTTAATAGATCATTTATATGTTGATCGATAACCATTCATACCTGAAATATTATGTACAGTTATTGTACATGATACCTATGTACTTTTTTTTTCTCTTTCATTGGAATCCAGGGCTTTAAATATTTACTCATCACATTTCCCTCCTTTCATTTATTTTACAATTTTCATATGAATGGTTTCATTTTAACTTTCTTCCCGAAATCATAATCTACTGAAATCCCGAAAACATACTATTGTAGATTGTAGGGTATGTATTTTACATAACTTGCCATTTTTCAGATCTCCCGTTTTGAAAAAGTTCAAAGAAACATTTGGATACAACTTTATGCATTTTAACCTTTTTATTTTTAGTTTTATAGGTAGAATTAAGAAAAAATTGAAATATTTCCTTTCTTTATAATTTATTACTTTTCCTTATTTAATATATGTATAATGTCTCTAACAACACTCTCTTTTCCTTTTCTTTTATACTTTTTTATTTAAATTTAGTAAATTATATTCTGTTCGATTGAAATATACAAAAACGCCATATGCATACAATATTATGTATTTCAAACCAAAGTCTTCTCTTTGATTTCCGTTCAGGGTAAGATTGGCCTCGGTCGGGAATCGAACCCGCGACCTAGCGCTTACAAGGCTGACGCGCTATCTTCCGAGCTAACTAGGCTGGTAACCCCTAATACATACGCTCATTTTGTGAAAAGAGAGCGCTATCTGCAAAATTCCAACTTTATTATGATGTTATATTCTACATAATATGTAGATGTGCAATAAAAGAGGACTTTTCCGAAATCTAACCCGATCTCGAGATATGATCCATTTTCCGTGGCGAGGCACGGCAACCTGCTACTCGACCCCATTCCCACTTGTGAGTCTCACACGATTTTTTTTCCGACCGACACGAAATGTCTTGTAGGCAATGTAATTTAAATAGGAATGTTCCCCTAACACACGAGACGATTATTTTCCAAAAAAAAAAAAAAGGATAGGAAAAAGGCAGCCGCTCATAGAACGAACATTATCCCATCAGGATAAAATCCGCCCCGTGCGGGAATCGAACCCTCGACCTAGCGCTTACAAAGCAGACGCGCTACCAACCAAGCTAACTAGACTGGTTTAGTTTGGCACTATAAAGAACTTGAAGAGATCCTGAAGATAATGCTTAGCAGTTCCGAGAAACCTATGTAGCTATGTACCTATCTATACCTACTTTGTATATTATGTACATTTTTAACGGCACTCAAGTAGGGACTGGCATTTCCTAGTGGCATCACTGGCTACCGGAATGGGTGATATTCCCGCTCTGGCCAATGAAGTGGGAACAATATAGTTCCTTTTAAAAAATAAAAAAGTACTTGAATGAAGCACGACTTACCATAATCTGAGCCAGCAGATTGAGACAAGTTGCATACTTTGAGTTGTAAAACTGAACCAGAATATCACGAAGTTGCGGTTCTAACTCTAGAAACAGCTTGAAGCCTGAACTAAATATCACCTGCACAAGAGGAGAAGAAGAAAGATGGTTTGAGTCAGGAACAAAAATTAATTCAGAATGTGACCCTCAATATGCAAGTCTAGTTCGATTATCACTAGCTCGAGCTCCAAGATCAACTAATCCATTTTTTCATTGTTTGAGAAGGGCCGTTGAGAACCCCTGGCTTAATCCAATCGATTTAACTTAAAACAAGTATAACTTTCAGCGGTTTAAATTAAACCAAGTTTAAACCTAGATTGTGGTTCCGGCCATAAGACAACCATTACAAAAAAAAAAAAAAAAAAAATGAATACAAAAATATTCAGCTTCCAAAGCTGACTGTGGGGGAAGCATTTCAAGCAATGTGATCACTTCATAAAAGAGAGGAAGCTTTGTACCTCCTGATATCGACCATTATCCTTGCAAGACTAGTTGAATCAGAAATGTGTTATCCTAAGGGTAATACACAGGGAAGGAATCACAACCGAATTTAATCTTAAATCTCAGGAAGCTATGGGTGGATTTCACCAATATCTTTTCAACCCTAAAAGGCCTATACCCTGTAAAGTTCCATTTGATTTGTATAGGCTTGACAGGGCAGTTAAGTTAACAGGCTGTCAGGGGCTAAAGAGAAGGTTGGTGAAACCCACCCTTTCTTTCCTTTTTAGAGGCTACAACTTTGTAGGTCGTTCGCACCGAGCATTCTTAACTTTGGGAGCCAGAAAGCCTGGGCGTCAAAGTCTCATTAGATCAGATCCATGCAGGCAGGATAGAATGGGGTTATGAGAAGGTCCGGAGAAGGGTTTAACACTCTCCTTGAATTCCAACTCTTATTAGATAAGATCCGTGCGGGCAGGATAGAAGGGGGTTTTGAGAACGTCCGGAGAAGGGTTTAACACCAGGAGGTGTAAGAAAACAGCCTTGGATTCCAATTCTCATTAGATAAGATCCGTGCGGGCAGGATAGAAGGGGGTTTTGAGAACGTCCGGAGAAGGGTTTAACACCAGGAGGTGTAAGAAAACAGCCTTGGATTCCAATTCTCATTAGATCAGATCCCTGCGGGCAGGATAGAAGAGGGTTTTGAGCAGGGCCGGATTACCCATAAGGCAGAATGGCAGACTGCAACGGGCCCCGCGCTTTTGGGAGCCCCACGCTTTGAGGACTTACACTAGATATTAGGGGGTTTTGAGAACGTCCGGAGAAGGGTTTAACACCAGGAGGTGTAAGAAAACAGCCTTGGATTCCAATTCTCATTAGATCAGATCCGTGCGGGCAGGATAGAAGAGGGTTTTGAGCAGGGCCGGATTACCCATAAGGCAGAATGGCAGACTGCCACGGGCCCCACGCTTTGAGGACTTACACTAGATATTTTGGGTAAGTTAAAGGGTATCGCATCCCTATTTAAACAGCTGAGATTGAAGGTCAACCGAGTATACTACAGTCTTTTGTTTTAGCGCCTGTTAGTTTTGATTTTGTTTTGACTGAAGCCGACACGACTCGTGTGACTTGACAGTTTCAGTTTTTGTGCATCCAATATGAGTGGCAAATATAATGGTCTACAAGCAAAAAACAATCAACTGTCCCCCTATGCTGAGTACAAAATCTCTATGTATTTTTTTCATCATCTACACAAAGGTGAAAAATGTTGGAAGAAATGTTACCACCTGATAGTCCTGTGGTTAAACAACTGTCAGAAACACGGTGGTCTGCGGAGGCAGAAGCTGTGACTGCTTTAGCTAGAAGCTACCATCACATTAGAAACGCTTTGCAAAATCTTGCAAATGATATCAATCAAAAGCCAGAAACTAAACAGAAAGCAACAGGGCTCATCAATTCAATGGACAAATTAGAAACCTGTCCTGAACCAGTGTCTCCCTATGCTGAGTACATACCCTGTTTTGCACATTCCCTGAACTTAGTTGGCCAATCTGCGGCAGAAAGCTGTAGTGATGCTGTAAAATTCTTTTTGTTTGTCGAAAATCTCTATGTATTTTTTTCATCTTCTACACATAGGTGGAAAGTGTTGAAAGAAATGTTACCACCTGATAGTCCTGTGGTTAAACAACTGTCAGAAACACGGTGGTCTGCGGGGGCAGAAGCTGTGACTGCTTTAGCTAGAAGCTACCATCACATTAGAAACGCGTTGCAAAATCTTGCAGATGATATCAATCAAAAGCCAGAAACTAAACAGAAAGCAACAGGGCTCATCAACATCAATGGACAAATTAGAAACCTGTCTGGTGATCGTTATTTGGAGAAATATATTAGAAAGAGTCAATGCAGTAAGTCTCTCCCTCCAATCAAATAAACTGGATCTGAACAGAGCTTCTGCTCTCATACAATCCCTCAAAGATTTTATTACCAGTTTAAGAACCAACAAAGAATTCATAGACATGGGCCACCTTGAGCTTGGTGAACACAGCCTGGTTGTTGTCCTTGCCCTGGGAATACATGGAAAAGTAAAGATTAATTTCGCGAGTTATAGGGGAACAGAAAAGATTGGAAGTCGCAGAAATGAGAATGTTGAGTTGGAGTTGTGGAGTAACGAGGTTGAACAGGATAAAAGTGACAAAAGACTTTAGGAAAAGGGGGAAATATCTTCAGGTGTCGCGTGTTTCGTGTAAAAGGTCAGAGTGCCTTACAAGTAATTTTTTTATGAGCCACCTGATGGGCAAATACAGGATCTCGGCTTACCTCGGCAAAGTCTGGTGTAGCTTCGGCTTTGTTCACGTAGCTCAGGACATGCGACCAGTTCTGCAGGTACACGCTCACGCGTATCACATTCAGACACATGTCCACCACATGCTTGCCGTTCGTGCAGTAGTCACGCGCGCGCGAGTAACACTTGAGTGCATTCGACAAGTCCCCGCAGTCCAGATAGTGATCACCCAAATCATCATGCCCTGAAATGATCGGGAGTAATTTTTTCAAAAACTCGAAACCCTCGGTGGCGTAGTGGTCAAGACACTCGCCTGGTAAACAGGAGGGTATGGGTTCTTTGCCAGCCGAGGCATGGAATTTTATCCTCATTTATTTGAGAATTTGACCAGATAAAAATGGAGCTCTAAGGGTTAGGTGGTAGAGAACGCCTCCGGCGTTAACCTCACTTAGTGGTTATCTTCCAGTCAAGAGTCCATTATATATTATTAGAGGTAGAATATTGGAAAAAAAATGGGGTGCAATAGTCGTACATACTGGACTTCACACACAGGAATTCCGTTAGAAAAGTCTCCATTTCAATATAATGCAGAATGTTAGGGCTCTAAGGGTTAGGTGGTAGAGAACGCCTCCGGCGTTAACCTCACTTAGTGGTTATCTTCCAGTCAAGAGTCCATTATATATTATTAAAGGTAGAATATTGGAAAAAAAAATGGGGTGCAATAGTCCTACATACTGGACTTCACACACAGGAATTTCGTTAGAAAAGTTCCCATTTCAATATAATGCAGAATGTTAGAGTCTCAGTAACAACATGCGTTATAAACTAGGTTGTGGGTTCAAGTCTCACCAGGGGCAAACTTTATCCAAACAGATATGGTTTGTTCCCAGAATGGCTGGCTTTCTTCTATCCTGCCCTCCTCCTCTGATCGACTTCTGGGTTCAAGTCTCACCAGGGGCAAACTTTATCCAAACAGATATGGTTTGTTCCCAGAATGGCTGGCTTTCTTCTATCCTGCCCTCCTTCTGTGATTGACTTTGGGACGATAAGACCTTAGCAGTTACAATTCCATTAATCAAACTCGTTTCTTTTTCTTCTTTTTAAGAAAGAAAAGAAAAGATTAGGTATCTTGTATCTTACCTCGTCGTATGCTCTCCTTGATGGAGTTGCTTTTGTAGTTCTTCAAATCGTTGTCAAGCTTCTCCAATTTCATGGCTGCCTTCTTGTTCTTGGTTTCTATGAGGAGAGGATCTAGGGTGGGAATATCTTGCGGTCCCATGTTACCTGATGAAGCTACATCTGGTAGAGCTCCAGTACTGTTGAGATAGAACGAAAAATTCAGCTGATTTTCCATTATAGGATGAGGAAAGTAATAGAGTTCAAGATAGAACATCACTAAAAAAAGTTCTTTTAGTGAGCTAAAATTTACCTCAGCAGATGTTAGGATGTAATTAATTTGAAGGAAAAACATTTACACAGTTTAAAGAAAAAGACTCAAACACAAGACCAATATGAAATTAAATTCTTCTTTTCTATGTCTTGTTCATACTTGGATGTTTGTGATCATCAGAAGTAATCAGCTACTTTCTTTTCTCTCTTCTAGTGAGAAATTTAATGTAACAAACCAAATGCCTACCTCAAACTTTCTGACAGTTTCCTATGTAGTTGAATGTACAGATTTACGTTGTAAGTTTGCATGACATATTGGATTGCCATGCGGAGTGCTTCATGCCGCAGTGCAGGACAATGGTCAGCCACGTAAATAAGTCTAAATAGTCTCGCTAGTCCTGTGTAACTATTTGCATAACTTTCCAAGTCCTGGAAATGAAATTGATAGAGGAAACAAGGTTAATGCAAGACAAAATGAGGTTATGGTAGCTTAAGGTAGTGGTTTCTAAAGAGCTTGGCTAGGCTGGGCTTGAAAAATAATAATCTTCACCTTCTTCTTCTTCTACCTAGCCTTTTCCTACTTACATAAGGTTGGTTTTTCTCTTCCAGGCAGCCCCAGCTGTAGAAATGTAAAAAAAAAAAAAAAAATGTATTTTCTTCTAATTTTCAAGGCCTAGCCCCTATGACACACCACCTAATAGACACATCAGTCTTGTTATGGATCACTGAGTTGAGCATGTGTTGTCCCCGGTACATGGATGTTAAGCTGGTGAATGACGCATTAAGGTGTTAGTGAAAAAAAGCAATGTTCAAGTGGCAGCAAGCTTTGGTTTGAATTTCATCAACATGAATTTTTATTATTAAATATGTTAAGCTAATGCCTTGTCATCTAACTTGCTTGATATACTCACACTAAATTTCAAGACTTCACTTGGTCTCAAACACCACCTCCAGATTCAAAGTTTACTGACATAAAATTAAACTTACCAAAGGAAGCTTTTTCACTATGATCATCTCCTGCTCATTGTTATCATTGTCCTCCATTGTGGACATCAACTTGCTTGGTTCTATGTTGCCAGTGTTGTGCATCTGGAATAGGTGAAAATTGTCACAATGTTAACAACTTGGTTTTCAAGTTTTTTAAGTAACTACTCAAGTTATTTTTAACAACTTAGATAATTAAAAGAGGAGGATACCTTGGAAATTATTGTATTAGGAAATTTTTTCAGGTACCTACCATGTCTTCTTTGAATATTATACAATGCATGTAATGACAGTTGACAAACTCAAAGACAAACCAACCTCCAGATCCAAAGCCCAAGCCTTGATAAAGTTGATTTAAGATTACCCATACAATAGAGGGTGAGTTGAATTCTGACTCATTGCATAGTTGAATCGGTTAGGGTTCTGTGTGGTCACGGTGATGACATCATTCATTAAACAATTAACCTCAGCAATGAGTATTAAAATGTTGTGGTTGATCCATATGTTAGGGGTATAAAAAAAAACATGAAATCTGAATGAAATAAAAGTAAAGACAAGTGTTTTAAGACTTCCCTTCCATTAGAATTTGATACAAAAAAAATAAACAGAAAAAAAAAAATGTAATCAAACTGTATCAATTGCCAAATTTGAAGGTTGATCTGGTGAGACCTGAATGGTTATAAACCGGTTGGAAGATACAATGAGTATTCAAACCTCTTACAATGAAATGAATGACTTCACTCATGTAAACAAAGAGTATTCAAACAGCACTATTGGACCAAATCCTTCCAACCGGTTGGGTAAAATGTAGTAAAAAACACTTTGCCCAGAGTTAATGAACACAAGACACAAGTGGTTCATTCCTACAATAAGTTCTTACTTACTACACAGTTTGACACTTTGCATAAAAGAGCTGACTGGTTGGGAGACCCATTTTATCCAAACAGTTTGGGTAAGAGATTATTTGAAATGCCCAATAAATTGTAGGTAATGTAATATTGAGGACGCGTCAGAAGTTGCTGCAGTGATTAAGAGAAAATACTGAGAAAACTAACTGATGGGTAAAGAAATATGGTTACTGGCTGATACTTACATTTATGCCATACCGTGGAAGGCATGATCTTAGGACTCCAAAACTAGTGCTGTAGATTAAAGCACAGGAAAACATCTAACAGTCGGGTTAAATATTGTAGGCTGATAAAAGTAGTTTTACTTTGAAAATCTGAGAAGTAGGTAGGTCTTGGCTAACTTTAATTCCTTTTTCACTTTTATAATTTCTGCCGTTCACTTTTAAAAGTTCTGCCTTCCTGAAGGGAAGGCTGTCCAAAAAATCAGAAATCTTTTTTTTTTTTTTTTTTTACTTTTTTGCAACTTTTTGTTTATGAAAGAGAAGTTAGCGAAATCTTCGAAAATCGATATCAAGAGTCGCCTCATGACGAGAGCCGACTCATAAAAAGATTCGTTTACATTTCTTGTGTTTTTTGCATTGTGCATCTCGGATTTTTTTTTCCTTTTGGGAACCACTGAGGGGAAATTTCAATCGAAATAGAGGAGAAAGGTGCCAGCTTCACTTCATATTTGGTATGAGGTCAAGTCAACTGGATGTCTGGATGTGGCCACATTCCCATTGTACCTACTTTGGCCTATTTTATCAGAGAGAAAAAAAAAGAGAAAAGTGGAAGGTGTTTTAATGAAAGTTTATTAATTATTTGAATATTTCTTGATTTTCTTAGTCAAACCATTCAATCCTTTGTGTTTCGTTGTGAGTTTTTGTTAAACTCCAAGTCTCGAGCTTGGTCCTCTTCTTTTCGTTGTCCTTTTGTTTCCCAAATACCGTCAAAATAGGTTCGTCATTCAAAATGGCTAAACTTGTTGATGTGATGAAGGAGAATCAGATTCTCAATCGAAGGCAACTTCCGTTAGTCATAGATGAAAATTTAACTGTAAGTATGAAACCCAAGGAATATGCTAACTTTTCCTTTCCACCTTCTAAAGATTTGAAAATTTCTCATCTTGTGAGAAACTCATTTAAAAAGAAAGTGACTTCCCCCATTCCATTCAAATTTTTAGGTGTGACACCCTCCCCTAGACATAGTCCCTTCTACTTTTTTACTTGATTCTGATCATCTAATCTAGTTCTAGACCCTAGTTACTACTTTTCTTCAAGGTCTTTGACTATTTCATTTGTGATGGAATGTTCCTGATGATTATACCTAATATATTTATGTCAAATTCTTTTCAGTATTTTGTTCATATGAAATTTCATGATTAGGAACCCATAGATTATAGGTTACATATGTATATTTCAACTGGTTACGGCGCGGAAAGATTGGAGTCTTGAAAAGTGTGCTGGCGACAACTTTAAGAAGCATTGCTCTAGACACTGGGAATTTAGCTCTACTAACGATGATGTGTAAGAGGGATTTTACTTTCTTTACTACAGTACCTACTTATAGCAAGGCTATACTAGTACATGATGCGAAAGTATTGCAATGTTTAAAATTGGGAAATGAGTGGAAATATTCGTTTCGGGGTCCTCTGATTAAAAAAGTGCTTTTTTTTCTACGATTTTTTTTTTACTATCACCTAACCATTATTCCCCCCCTCACCTGTTTTTCCAGCTCGCTTCGATCGAACGTGGCCAGGGCGCACAGACCCCCATACGTAGCGATGTTATTGGGCGACAGCAGCTCGGGGAAGTCGCAATAGTCAAAGTGGGCCTGGAGAAAGAAGCGGGCCGCCGTCTTGTACTTGCGGGTCGCCAATTCCGCGAGACCGGCGGCCACCTTAAAGTCATTGGTCCGTGTATGTGTCTGTCTGTAAACAAAATATCTTGAGAAGGGTAAGAGCTAGAGACTTGACATTGGGTATGTAGCTGTCAAATGTGACAAGGATGCGACATGAAACTTATGGTTAAGACCGGTGCAACACTTGGCAGCATTTTACCACTTTTTGGCAGTTTTCAATGTAATTTAACAATATCTTGGGAACAGAATGAGCTAGAGACTTGAAATTTCGTTCAGTTGAGATAGGTGCTGCAGTTGGTGGTATTTTGACTGCTTTTGGACAGATTTTGACCGTTTTTTGGTGGTTTTCAGCTATACCTAAGTACTAAACGGTTGGAGATATTGTAAAATTTAGGGTAGAAGAACACCCAAATATTCAGGGTGGCATCCGAGTCCCAAAGTCAAGTCATTAAATGGAGCGTAGTGTTTTCGACATTTGTGATGAGCATTTATGCTGAACACAATTCAAATTCCTCCTCTTATACTACGTATGAAAAATGCGAGCGACCTCCTTTCCATTTCCACTCCAAACTTTGGAGCCCTAGAAATTTGGGGGCACACCGAACCAGGAGTGGTTGAAGGTCTACAAATTACCTAGAATCCGTAAAAACATGAATATTTGGATGCGAAGAATTAAAATATTTAGAGAGATGTGAATGAAATGACTTACAATTTCTAAACACCAAACTGAAAGGGGCCCAAACTGAAAGGGGTTTGCTTAACTTCAGGCATCTTTTTCTTACCTGAATAGTAGTGTTGAAGGCAACGGACATTTTGTTGAGGTCGGCACTCAAGTAGGGACTGAAGTACTGAATGAGGGCCCTATTTCTAATCTGAGTGTAGAGGGTGTTTACATGGGGAGCTATGTACATGTCTAGCAATAGATTATCCTGAAATTACAGGAAAAAAGAAAGTTTTCTGAATGTCAGTAGGCAGTGATGGGAAGTTGAAAACAAAAAGACACAACACTTGACACAAAGTTCTCGATCTCTATGAAGTATATTCGTGTACTGATGTGTGAGTTCTACAATAAACAAATGAGAAGAGCTCAATACTGGGATAGTTTTAGTGAGCTACAACAATTCGTATGTCGGAGCACGAATTGTTTTACCTCGCTAACACCACCATTTGACAATAATTTAATGGCCGATACCACAACCTCAGTTTAAATTTAGTAAAAAAAAGGAAAGAAAGAAAGGATTTCTGACTGACTACATTTCGTTTTACTCAAAAGTTTGAAGGTTTGGTAGAGGGAACTGGGAAACAATGAGGTTTTATCGAACCTAAAGCAAAGAATTACTGTAATGTTAACATACTATCATGTATTTGGACAATAAAAATAATTGAATTGAATTGAAGGACCGGTTAGTAGAAAGCCAGCCGTTCCCAGAACCAACCTTATCTATTAAGGATACCGAGAACGAACCTAATCTACTAAGTCCGATCCGGAAGAGAATCGAGCTCCAAGATCAACTAATCCATTTTTTCATTGTTTGAGAAGGGCCGTTGAGAACCCCTGGCTTAATCCAATCGATTTAACTTAAAACAAGTATAACTTTCAGCGGTTTAAATTAAACCAAGTTTAAACCTAGATTGTGGTTCCGGCCATAAGACAACCATTACAAAAAAAAAAAAAAAAAAAATGAATACAAAAATATTCAGCTTCCAAAGCTGACTGTGGGGGAAGCATTTCAAGCAATGTGATCACTTCATAAAAGAGAGGAAGCTTTGTACCTCCTGATATCGACCATTATCCTTGCAAGACTAGTTGAATCAGAAATGTGTTATCCTAAGGGTAATACACAGGGAAGGAATCACAACCGAATTTAATCTTAAATCTCAGGAAGCTATGGGTGGATTTCACCAATATCTTTTCAACCCTAAAAGGCCTATAGGTAACACCCTGTAAAGTTCCATTTGATTTGTATAGGCTTGACAGGGCAGTTAAGTTAACAGGCTGTCAGGGGCTAAAGAGAAGGTTGGTGAAACCCACCCTTTCTTTCCTTTTTAGAGGCTACAACTTTGTAGGTCGTTCGCACCGAGCATTCTTAACTTTGGGAGCCAGAAAGCCTGGGCGTCAAAGTCTCATTAGATCAGATCCATGCAGGCAGGATAGAATGGGGTTATGAGAAGGTCCGGAGAAGGGTTTAACACTCTCCTTGAATTCCAACTCTTATTAGATAAGATCCGTGCGGGCAGGATAGAAGGGGGTTTTGAGAACGTCCGGAGAAGGGTTTAACACCAGGAGGTGTAAGAAAACAGCCTTGGATTCCAATTCTCATTAGATCAGATCCGTGCGGGCAGGATAGAAGAGGGTTTTGAGCAGGGCCGGATTACCCATAAGGCAGAATGGCAGACTGCAACGGGCCCCGCGCTTTTGGGAGCCCCACGCTTTGAGGACTTACACTAGATATTATGGGTAAGTTAAAGGGTATCGCATCCCTATTTAAACAGCTGAGATTGAAGGTCAACCGAGTATACTACAGTCTTTTGTTTTAGCGCCTGTTAGTTTTGATTTTGTTTTGACTGAAGCCGACACGACTCGTGTGACTTGACAGTTTCAGTTTTTGTGCATCCAATATGAGTGGCAAATATAATGGTCTACAAGCAAAAATCAAACAAGTGTCTCCCTATGCTGAGTACATACCCTGTTTTGCACATTCCCTGAACTTAGTTGGCCAATCTGCGGCAGAAAGCTGTAGTGATGCTGTAAAATTCTTTTTGTTTGTCGAAAATCTCTATGTATTTTTTTCATCTTCTACACATAGGTGGAAAGTGTTGAAAGAAATGTTACCACCTGATAGTCCTGTGGTTAAACAACTGTCAGAAACACGGTGGTCTGCGGGGGCAGAAGCTGTGACTGCTTTAGCTAGAAGCTACCATCACATTAGAAACGCGTTGCAAAATCTTGCAGATGATATCAATCAAAAGCCAGAAACTAAACAGAAAGCAACAGGGCTCATCAACATCAATGGACAAATTAGAAACCTGTCTGGTGATCGTTATTTGGAGAAATATATTAGAAAGAGTCAATGCAGTAAGTCTCTCCCTCCAATCAAATAAACTGGATCTGAACAGAGCTTCTGCTCTCATACAATCCCTCAAAGATTTTATTACCAGTTTAAGAACCAACAAAGAATTCATAGACATGGAAAAAAGAGCAAAAGAAATGACCAACGAAGAATATCAAAGTGAAAGGAAACGAAATAGAAAGTATGATTGTTCCACCCAAGAGGACACACACTTTGTTGGTCTGTCAAAGTCGGAAAAATTTAGAGTTGGAACATATTTTACAATCATTGACAATCTGAAACTGCCCCGGGCCCCGCGGGGGGCTAATCCGGCCCTGCTTTTGAGAACGTCTGGAGAAGGGTTTAATCAGCCGTGTCCAAACTACCGGTTGCCACGGACATTTCACTACCTCGTCCGTTTTCATCGGACCGCGATATTGTGGGACTCTGAAAGTGAAGGTAGGATGAGGAGCATGAGAATACATTAAGGTCGAGTTTTACCACCGTGGATCGTCTCAGGATTGAGTTCAATCCGAGGTTGACCTGGCTATTAAGAATAGGGAAATCCTCTTATCATCTCAATCCCTAGGTGGTAAACCCCAGCATAAGAGAGACTGTTGCGTCTCTTTTATTATTTATAGCCGGAAGTTTAAAAACCAAACCTTATTTGTTGAGGATAAAGTAAAGTGGGAATCTAAACCGGGACTTAGCACTTAGCACAAGTTGTTGTTGTTGTTGCTTAAGCTATAGCCGAAAGGTGATGACAAAATAGAGAAAATATCTCTCTTTTCAGTTATGCTAACTTTTATCAAGCTTCACCCAAGCCAAGCTTATACATACGTAATTATGTACTTACTTTAACACCGATGTTACTTTTATCAAGCTTCACCCAAGCCAAGCTTATACATACGTAATTATGTACTTACTTTAACACCGATGTTATGCTATACTTACTTTAACACAGATGTTATGCTTAATCATAGCGCTTCTCAGAATGAGCATGTTGGATTTCCGGGCATACTCTTTGCCCACATTTAAGCTTTTCTCAAACGTGGTGCTCCTCTGGTCCTGCTGCTTAGCGTAGAGGATCTTGTTATGAGAATCGATGCGGGCCTGTATCTGGCCGTCCAGGATGAGGGTCATGAGTTCGTTCTCCAACGCCTGTCATGAAAAAATGGAAGAAAAAGGTATAAAATACTTTTTCTCTTTTACTACCTGCGTACCAAACTTTTTATAAAAATGATCTTAATCTTTCTTTCAGAATAATAGGTACATAACATATGTACATACTTCTGCTCCCAAGTTACTATTGTAACTTCTAAAAGGAGATAAGTGAGATTACAATAATTTTTCTAAATACAAAACGACTCAGTTGTGTAGTGGTTAGTACATTGGACTCTCGATCTGGAGGTTGGTGGTTCGAGTCCCAAAGTCAAGTCATTAAATGGAGCGTAGTGTTTTCGACATTTGTGATGAGCATTTATGCTGAACACAATTCAAATTCCTCCTCTTATACTACGTATGAAAAATGCGAACTACCTCCTTTCCATTTCCACTGCAAACTTTGGAGCCCTAGAAATCTGGGGGCACCCCGAACCAGGAGTGGTTGAAGGTCTACAAATTACCTAGAGCCCAAACTGAAAGGGGTTTGCTTAACTTCAGACATCTTTTTCTTACCTGAATAGTAGTGTTGAAGGCAACGGACATTTTGTTGAGGTCGGCACTCAAGTAGGGACTGAAGTACTGAATGAGGGCCCTATTTCTAATCTGAGTGTAGAGGGTGTTTACATGGGGAGCTATGTACATGTCTAGCAATAGATTATCCTGAAATATATATAGAAATTGAATTCATTAGGTACCTACAGTTAAAATAGGTTGTCAAGTAGTAGCTTACCTATTGGAAAAGAACTGTCAAAAAAAAAAAAAAAAAAAAAAAGGATAGGAAAAAGGCAGCCGCTCATAGAACGAACATTATCCCATCAGGATAAAATCCGCCCCGTGCGGGAATCGAACCCTCGACCTAGCGCTTACAAAGCAGACGCGCTACCAACCAAGCTAACTAGACTGGTTTAGTTTGGCACTATAAAGAACTTGAAGAGATCCTGAAGATAATGCTTAGCAGTTCCGAGAAACCTATGTAGCTATGTACCTATCTATACCTACTTTGTATATTATGTACATTTTTAACGGCACTCAAGTAGGGACTGGCATTTCCTAGTGGCATCACTGGCTACCGGAATGGGTGATATTCCCGCTCTGGCCAATGAAGTGGGAACAATATAGTTCCTTTTAAAAAATAAAAAAGTACTTGAATGAAGCACGACTTACCATAATCTGAGCCAGCAGATTGAGACAAGTTGCATACTTTGAGTTGTAAAACTGAACCAGAATATCACGAAGTTGCGGTTCTAACTCTAGAAACAGCTTGAAGCCTGAACTAAATATCACCTGCACAAGAGGAGAAGAAGAAAGATGGTTTGAGTCAGGAACAAAAATTAATTCAGAATGTGACCCCCCAATATGCAAGTCTAGTTCGATTATCACTAGCTTGAGGACGGTGGTAATTTGGGGCAACCCTTTCAGCTAGAGTCCTATTAGGCTTATTTTATTTGGCCATATTTTTTGTTTTCCGACCTTAAAACAAAAAATTTATAGGTTACATATATGTATATTTCAACTGGTTACGGCGCGGAAAGATTGGAGTCTTGAAAAGTGTGCTGGCGACAACTTTAAGAAGCACTAATCTAGACACTGGGAATTTAGCTCTACTAACGATGATGTGCAAGAGGGATTTTACTTTCTTTACTACAGTATAACAAGGCTATAATAGTACATGATGCGAAAGTATTGCAATTTATATGTATATTTCAACTGGTTACGGCGCGGAAAGATTGGAGTCTTGAAAAGTGTGCTGGCGACAACTTTAAGAAGCACTGCTCTAGACACTGGGAATTTAGCTCTACTAACGATGATGTGTAAGAGGGATTTTACTTTCTTTACTACAGTATAGCAAGGCTATACTAGTACATGACGCGAAAGTATTGCAATTTTTAAAATTGGGAAATGAGTGGAAATATCCGTTTCGGGGTCCTCTGATTAAAAAAGTGCTTTTTTTTCTACGATTTTTTTTTAACTATCACCTAACCATTATCCCCCCCCCCTCACCTGTTTTTCCAGCTCGCTTCGATCGAACGTGGCCAGGGCGCACAGACCCCCATACGTAGCGATGTTATTGGGCGACAGCAGCTCGGGGAAGTCGCAATAGTCAAAGTGGGCCTGGAGAAAGAAGCGGGCCGCCGTCTTGTACTTGCGGGTCGCCAATTCCGCGAGACCGGCGGCCACCTTGAGCTTGGTGAACACAGCCTGGTTGTTGTCCTTGCCCTGGGAATACATGGAAAAGTAAAGATTAATTTCGCGAGTTATAGCGGAACAGAAAAGATTGGAAGTCGCAGAAATGAGAATGTTGAATTGGAGTTGTGGAGTAACGAGGTTGAACAGGATAAAAGTGACAAAAGACTTTAGGAAAAGGGGGAAAATGTCTTCAGGTGTCGCGTGTTTCGTGTAAAAGGTCAGAGTGCCTTACAAGTAATTTTTTTATGAGCCATCTGATGGGCAAATACAGGATCTCGGCTTACCTCGGCAAAGTCTGGTGTAGCTTCGGCTTTGTTCACGTAGCTTAGGACATGCGACCAGTTCTGCAGGTACACGCTCACGCGTATCACATTCAGACACATGTCCACCACATGCTTTCCGTTCGTGCAGTAGTCACGCGCGCGCGAGTAACACTTGAGTGCATTCGACAAGTCCCCGCAGTCCAGATAGTGATCACCCAAATCATCATGCCCTGAAATAATCGGGAGTATTTTTTTCAAAAACTCGAAACCCTCGGTGGCGTAGTGGTCAAGACACTCGCCTGGTAAACAGGAGGGTATGGGTTCGTTGCCAGGCGAGGCATGGAATTTTATCCTCATTTATTTGAGAATTTGACCACATAAAAATGGAGCTCTAAGGGTTAGGTGGTAGAGAACGCCTCCGGCGTTAACCTCACTTAGTGGTTATCTTCCAGTCAAGAGTCCATTATATATTATTAAAGGTAGAATATTGGAAAAAAAAATGGGGTGCAATAGTCCTACATACTGGACTTCACACACAGGAATTTCGTTAGAAAAGTTCCCATTTCAATATAATGCAGAATGTTAGAGTCTCAGTAACAACATGCGTTATAAACTAGGTTGTGGGTTCAAGTCTCACCAGGGGCAAACTTTATCCAAACAGATATGGTTTGTTCCCAGAATGGCTGGCTTTCTTCTATCCTGCCCTCCTTCTGTGATTGACTTTGGGACGATAAGACCTTAGCAGTTACAATTCCATTAATCAAACTCGTTTCTTTTTCTTCTTTTTAAGAAAGAAAAGAAAAGATTAGGTATCTTGTATCTTACCTCGTCGTATGCTCTCCTTGATGGAGTTGCTTTTGTAGTTCTTCAAATCGTTGTCAAGCTTCTCCAATTTCATGGCTGCCTTCTTGTTCTTGGTTTCTATGAGGAGAGGATCTAGGGTGGGAATATCTTGCGGTCCCATGTTACCTGATGAAGCTACATCTGGTAGAGCTCCAGTACTGTTGAGATAGAACGAAAAATTCAGCTGATTTTCCATTATAGGATGAGGAAAGTAATAGAGTTCAAGATAGAACATCACTAAAAAAAGTTCTTTTAGTGAGCTAAAATTTACCTCAGCAGATGTTAGGATGTAATTAATTTGAAGGAAAAACATTTACACAGTTTAAAGAAAAAGACTCAAACATAAGACTAATATGAAATTAAATTTAATGTAACAAACCAAATGCCTACCTCAAACTTTCTGACAGTTTCCTATGTAGTTGAATGTACAGATTTACGTTGTAAGTTTGCATGACATATTGGATTGATATCTCTCTTTTCAGTTATGCTAACTTTTATCAAGCTTCACCCAAGCCAAGCTTATACATACGTAATTATGTACTTACTTTAACACCGATGTTATGCTATACTTACTTTAACACAGATGTTATGCTTAATCATAGCGCTTCTCAGAATGAGCATGTTGGATTTCCGGGCATACTCTTTGCCCACATTTAAGCTTTTCTCAAACGTGGTGCTCCTCTGGTCCTGCTGCTTGGCGTAGAGGATCTTGTTGTGAGAATCGATGCGGGCCTGTATCTGGCCGTCCAGGATGAGGGTCATGAGTTCGTTCTCCAACGCCTGTCATGAAAAAATGGAAGAAAAAGGTATAAAATACTTTTTCTCTTTTACTACCTGCGTACCAAACTTTTTATAAAAATGATCTTAATCTTTCTTTCAGAATAATAGGTACATAACATATGTACATACTTCTGCTCCCAAGTTACTATTGTAACTTCTAAAAGGAGATAAGTGAGATTACAATAATTTTTCTAAATACAAAACAACTCAGTTGTGTAGTGGTTAGTACATTGGACTCTCGATCTGGAGGTTGGTGGTTCGAGTCCCAAAGTCAAGTCATTAAATGGAGCGTAGTGTTTTCGATATTTGTGATGAGCATTTATGCTGAACACAATTCAAATTCCTCCTCTTATACTACGTATGAAAAATGCGAACTACCTCCTTTCCATTTCCACTGCAAACTTTGGAGCCCTAGAAATCTGGGGGCACCCCGAACCAGGAGTGGTTGAAGGTCTACAAATTACCTAACTACTCAAGTTATTTTTAACAACTTAGATAATTAAAAGAGGGAGGATACCTTGGAAATTATGTATTAGGAAATTTTTTCAAGTACCATGTCTTCTTTGAATATTATACAATGCATGTAATGACTTGACAAACTCAAACAACCAACCAACCTCCAGATCCAAAGCCCAAGCCTTGCTAAAGTTGATTTAAGATTACCCATACATAGAGGGTGAGTTTGAATTCTCATTGCATAGTTGACTTGCATTGGTTCTATGTTGCCAGTGTTGTGCATCTGGAATAGGTGAAAATTGTCACAATGTTAACAACTTGGTTTTCAAGACTTGCATTGGTTCTATGTTGCCAGTGTTGTGCATCTGGAATAGGTGAAAATTGTCACAATGTTAACAACTTGGTTTTCAAGTTTTTTTAAGTAACTACTCAAGTTATTTTTAACAACTTAGATAATTAAAAGAGGGAGGATACCTTGGAAATTATGTATTAGGAAATTTTTTCAAGTACCTACCATGTCTTCTTTGAATATTATACAATGCATGTAATGACTTGACAAACTCAAAGAACCAACCTCCAGATCCAAAGCCCAAGCCTTGCTAAAGTTGATTTAAGATTACCCATACATAGAGGGTGAGTTTGAATACTCATTGCATAGTCAAATCGGTTAGGGTTTGCGGTGGTCGTGGTGATGACGTCATTCATTAAACGATTAACCTCACAAAGAGTATTAAAACTGTTAGATCGTTGATCATATGTTAGGGGTATAAAAAAAAAAAATCTGACAAGAATGAAAAAAAAAAGTAAAAAGACAAGTTTTTTAAAAGACTTCCTTTCCATTAGAATTTCTAAAAAAAAAATAAACAAAAAAAAATATGTAAACAAACTGTATCAATTGCAAAATTTGAAGGTTGATCTGGTGAGCTGAATGGTTTATAACCGGTTGGAAGATACAATGAGTATTCGAACTCTTACAGATGAAATGAATGATGTCACTCATGTAAACAAAGAGTATTCAAACAGCACTATTGGACCAAACAGTTCCAACCCGGTTGGATAAAATGGAGTAAAAAAAACTCGCCCAGAGTTAATAGACACAAGTGGTTCATTCTACAAAGTTCTTACTTACACAGTTTACACTTTGCATAAAAGGCTGACTGGGTTGGGAGACCCATTTATCAAACACAGTTTGGGGTAAGAGATTATTTGAAATGCCAATTGTATAGGTAATGTAATATTGAGGAACTCAGAAGTTGCTGCAGTGATTAAGAGAAAAATACTGAGAAAACTACTGATGGGTAAAAGAAATATGGCTTACTGGCCTGATTACTTACATGTATGCAGACCAGTGAGAAGCATGATCTTAGGACCTCAAACTAGTAGCTGTAGATTAAACACAGGAAAACATCTACAGTCGGGTTAATATTGGTAGGTGATAAAAGTAGCTTTTTACCTTGAAAAACTCTGAGAAGTAGGTAGGGTCTGAGCTAACTTTAATTTCCCTTTTTCACTTTTATAATTTCTGCCTGCCTGAACTCCTGAAGTGAAGTGAAGTCTGTCCCAGAAAATCAGAAATCTTTTTTTTTTTTTTTTTTTACTTTTTTGCAACTTTTTGTTTATGAAAGAGAAGTTAGCGAAATCTTCGAAAATCGATATCAAGAGTCGCCTCATGACGAGAGCCGACTCATAAAAAGATTCGTTTACATTTCTTGTGTTTTTTGCCATTGTGCATCTCGGATTTTTTTTCCTTTTGGGAACCACTGAGGGGAAATTTCAATCGAAATAGAGGAGAAAGGTGCCAGCTTCACTTCATATTTGGTATGAGGTCAAGTCAACTGGATGTCTGGATGTGGCCACATTCCCATTGTACCTACTTTGGCCTATTTTATCAGAGAGAAAAAAAAAGAGAAAAGTGGAAGGTGTTTTAATGAAAGTTTATTAATTATTTGAATATTTCTTGATTTTCTTAGTCAAACCATTCAATCCTTTGTGTTTCGTTGTGAGTTTTTGTTAAACTCCAAGTCTCGAGCTTGGTCCTCTTCTTTTCGTTGTCCTTTTGTTTCCCAAATACCGTCAAAATAGGTTCGTCATTCAAAATGGCTAAACTTGTTGATGTGATGAAGGAGAATCAGATTCTCAATCGAAGGCAACTTCCGTTAGTCATAGATGAAAATTTAACTGTAAGTATGAAACCCAAGGAATATGCTAACTTTTCCTTTCCACCTTCTAAAGATTTGAAAATTTCTCATCTTGTGAGAAACTCATTTAAAAAGAAAGTGACTTCCCCCATTCCATTCAAATTTTTAGGTGTGACACCCTCCCCTAGACATAGTCCCTTCTACTTTTTTACTTGATTCTGATCATCTAATCTAGTTCTAGACCCTAGTTACTACTTTTCTTCAAGGTCTTTGACTATTTCATTTGTGATGTAATGTTCATGATGATTATACCTAATATATTTATGTCAAATTCTTTTCAGTATTTTGTTCATATGAAATTTCATGATTAGGAACCCATAGGTACACTTCCTGCATTTTTTGATGATGGCTAATTGCTTTGCTATTTGTAAGTTCTGTTTAAAATTTACCATGGCACTATGCATTTTCCAGCTTCATCTAGACAGGAAATCATCTCTTCCAGGAATTCTCAATACAAACATGTACCAACCTACAGGCAAAATCTGAGTACCTTTTACCTAACCATTTTTACCTTCCTTATCCTATAGGAAGGAAAGTAATGTAAACAGGTCAAATTTTTGACGGTCAGTTTTTAGTGCCAAAACATGTTTTGAGGTCCCTAGTGCCTAAATCCAAAGTTTCAGTCATTGGTCCGTGTATGTGTCTGTCTGTAAACAAAATATCTTGAGAAGGGTAAGAGCTAGAGACTTGACATTGGGTATGTAGCTGTAAAATGTGACAAGGATGCGACATGAAACTTATGGTTAAGACCGGTGCAACACTTGGCAGCATTTTACCACTTTTTGACAGTTTTCAATGTAATTTAACAATATCTTGGGAACAGAATGAGCTAAAGACTTGAAATTTTGTTCAGTTGAGATAGGTGCTGCAGTTGGTGGTATTTTGACCGCTTTTGGACAGATTTTGACCGTTTTTGGTGGTTTTCAGCTATACCTAAGTACTAAACGGTTGGAGATATTGTAAAATTTAGGGTAGAAGAACACCCAAATATTCAGGGTGGGCAAAAATGGTTGGCCAGTTTTAGGAATTTTATCCAGTTTGTTTGTTACATAGGCTCTGATTTTTTATTATTTCCTTATTTAAATGTTTACAGTGTATACTCAGAGTACTTTCACCATTAGATTATTAAATAAACCTAAGAGGTGTTTGAACTCTGAGTCAGGAATGTAAGAATTGTATCAAATACTTGTTGTATTGAAAAGAATAAAGAGATAGGTACTCCAGAGGCTTACTTCTTATGTATGGTGAAAGTTCTCATTCTAATTATGTTTTATCACAATAAATAAATATCACAACATGAGGTCACCTGATACCTATATCTACTTCAGCAGTAGGTGTTATCAAATATTCCTGTGCCTGCTTCACTCAAAATATTCATATTAAGTACCTACTTAGAATTTAAAGCATTTTTTATTATTATTATTTTTTACTCAAATGAAGTAGACCATATTGACTGAACTTCTTATACGTAAGGCATTCTTTAGTATGTTTGAATTGATCAAAATACCATGACTCATGACAGTTATGGCCAAAGAAAGCACTTGTTTAGCTTAGGTCCCAAATTGTACAAAACAAAACATGATTGTTCAGTTTGGGTCAGAAGTCATAATTAAGTTGATGATAGACCAAAAACATTGTAGCCAAAACCAAATGTCAGCCCAAAGCAATTATCCCAGGTCTGATTGAGAGGCTGACAAAAAAATACCAACCCCATCTAAAGGGAAAGGTGAAGAAAAAGAAGATTAAGACCATTAAAAAAAACATTAAGTTGATGATAGACCAAAAACATTGTAGCCAAAACCAAATGTCAGCCCAAAGCAATTATCCCAGGTCTGATTGAGGGGCTGACAAAAAAATGCCAACCCCATCTAAAGGGAAAGGTGAAGAAAAAGAAGATTAAGACCATAAAATCCTACCAGCATCAGCCTACTTTGACCCAATTTTTATTGATCTCTGTTAAGAATCTATTTGCTAAATGTGCACCATTGAAAAGTTTACATATGTTTATTTGAATGTGTAAATAGACCATATAGAGTGCTACATAAAATACAGAGGACACTCTTCAGTTTGCAGAAATCTATTTATTTCCTTCAGATGTTCTCTGTGTCCTACAGTATTTACAAAGGTATAACCATGATTATTATGTCATTGGCTATACTTAGATAATATGTAATTGTGTTATGAAAATCATTTTATTATCCTTTTGTTCCTAATTTTTAAATAAGATTTACACATATATTTAAGGTTTTCCTCTTCTTATTTGAAATAAAAATTCAAGGACTTTTTTAGTTTTTACTAATTTATTTTTGTAATTTCATCATTTGTTAGATTTGATGCACCATTAAAAAGTTTACATATGTTTATTCTAATATGTAAATAGAACATATAGAGTGCTACATAAAATACATAGGACACTCTTCAGTTTGCAGGAATCTATTTATTTCCTTCAGATGTTCTCTGTGTCCTACAGTATTTACAAAGGTATAACCATGATTATTATGTCATTGGCTATACTTAGATAATATGTAATTGTCTTATGAAAATCATTTTATTATCCTTTTGTTCTTAATTTTTAAATAAGATTTACACATATATTTAAGGTTTTCCTCTTTTTATTTGAAATAAAAATTCAAGGACTTTTTTAGTTTTTACTAATTTATTTTTGTAATTTCATCCTTTGTTAGATTTGATGCACCATTAAAAAGTTTACATATGTTTATTCTAATATGTAAATAGAACATATAGAGTGCTACATAAAATACATAGGACACTCTTCAGTTTGCAGGAATCTATTTATTTCCTTCAGATGTTCTCTGTGTCCTACACTACTTACCTATTTAACCATTTATGTACTTGGGTACAAGTTGTTTAAATTTTATGACATTGATAATGGATAAGTAACTTATCAAGTTCATTTTGTTCTACTTTTCCTTCTTTTTAATTAAGATTTACTTACTCTTATTTCATCAAGGTTACTTTGTCAATTTTTCAGAATTTAAAGGACTTTTTCTATTGAAAACGTATTCAGGAATCTATTTATTTCCTTCAGATGTTCTCTGTGTCCTACACTACTTACCTATTTAACCATTTATGTACTTGGGTACAAGTTGTTTGAATTTGATGACATTGATAATGGATAAGTAACTTATCAAGTTCATTTTGTTCTACTTTCCTTCTTTTTAATTAAGATTTACTCACTCTTATTTCATCAAGGTTACTTTGTCAATTTTTCAGAATTTAAAGGACTTTTTCTATTGAAAACGTATTACATTTTTATGCACCATTGAAAAGTTTCCATATATGTATTCTAATATGTAAATAGACCATACAGTGTGCTACATAAAATACAGAGGACACTCTTCAGTTTGCAGGAATCTATTTCTTTCCTTCAGATGTTCTCTGTGTCCTACAGTGCTCTTCTACTTTTTTTTGCTTGTTTAATAAATCCTACATTTTTTCAATATTATTTTATTTAATATACCTTATTTATACTGTCGGCCAAGGCTAAAAAGTCCCATTTTATTTTCATTTCAAACACTCTATTTTCATTTCTATTTTCATTTATTTTCATTTCAAACACCCATTTTATTTTCAAACACTCTCCAAAGAAATTCAAAACCAAGTGAATGAACACATCCGTGAAAAATGGAGGAAACATCTGTCCAAAAGCAGCTTCAAACCGGGTACACAAAACCTATGGCAAACTATTAAAAAGTTGTCAAATCCTGCATAGTTGAATCGGTTAGGGTTTGTGGTGGTCACGGTGATGACATCATTCATTAAACAATTAACCTCACAATGAGTATTAAAACTGTTGTGGTTGATCATATGTTAGGGGTATAAAAAAAAATCTGACAAGAATGAAAAAAAAAAGTAAAAAGACAAGTTTTTAAAAGACTTCCTTCCATTAGAATTTCTAAAAAAAATAAACAAAAAAAAAAATGTAAACAAACTGTATCAATTGCAAAATTTGAAGGTTGATCTGGTGAGCTGAATGGTTATAACCGGTTGGAAGATACAATGAGTATTCAAACTCTTACAATGAAATGAATGACATCACTCATGTAAACAAAGAGTATTCAAACGGCACTATTGGACCAAATGCTTCCAACCGGTTGGGTAAAATGTGTAAAAAAATTGCCCAGAGTTAATAGACACATGTAAACAAACTGTATCAATTGCAAAATTTGAAGGTTGATCTGGTGAGCTGAATGGTTATAACCGGTTGGAAGATACAATGAGTATTCGAACTCTTACAGTGAAATGAATGATGTCACTCATGTAAACAAAGAGTATTCAAACAGCACTATTGGACCAAACAGTTCCAACCGGTTGGATAAAATGAGTAAAAAAACTCGCCCAGAGTTAATAGACACAAGTGGTTCATTCTACAAAGTTCTTACTTACACAGTTTGCACTTTGCATAAAAGGCTGACTGGTTGGGAGACCCATTTTATCAAACAGTTGGGTAAGAGATTATTTGAAATGCCAATTGTAGGTAATGTAATATTGAGGAACTTCTACAAAGTTCTTACTTACACAGTTTACACTTTGCATAAAAGGCTGACTGGTTGGGAGACCCATTTTATCAAACAGTTGGGTAAGATATTATTTGAAATGCCAATAAAATTGTAGGTAATGTAATATTGAGGAACGTCAGAAGTTGCTGCAGTGATTAAGAGAAAATACTGAGAAAACTACTGATGGGTAAAAGAAATATGGTTACTGGCTGATTACTTACATTATGCATACCAGTGGAAGGCATGATCTTAGGACTCCAAACTAGTAGCTGTAGATTAAACACAGGAAAACATCTACAGTCGGGTTAATATTGTAGGTGATAAAAGTAGCTTTTACCTTTGAAAAACTCTGAGGATTTTGACATCACCATCGAATTTGCCACATGGCCCCTTTTGTAATCTCTAGGGGGACAGAACATTAAAATTCCAAAAGAATCAAAAGTTACAAGGGGTTCGCAAGGACTTCTGAGCCATGCTGTATATTGATTGTTTCAGCACCCCCAGATTAGGAGATAGGGAGGTAATCATCTGCGACTTGCTATGACATAGGCGATCAGTGAGCACTCAGAAAAAGCACTTTAATTTGACACTTCTCCTCGCTTATTTCCAGGATGAAACCAAGGATCCCCTCGCGGACACCGAGAGCGTTATCTCACCTGCAGGATCCTCCACTTCCCATCATGATAAGACCGGTAGTGATAAGGAAGGAGCTGATAAAGAAGGAGGAGGAGGAGTGAAGAGAGGAGCGGATAATACGAACAGCAGTGACGAGGAGTCGAAGAAGAAGAAGAGGAAAGAGGAGAGCGGAGGAGCCAACTCGGGAATTAAAAGTGAGTTTGAGCTCAAAATTTTGCATCAATATATATAATAATAATAACTCTTTATTGTGATAAATAATTACAAAATTACAATAGGGTGTGATTATTGCCTAAGGCCTAAGGCAATCTCTGCCATCAAACCCTTACAACTACCACTTTATATCATATATGTATTAATCTTTTATTAGACGAAATGCTCAACTATTGAGTTGCCAATTGACACAGTATACTAAGTCAGACACAAATGTTGTAAATTTCATAGAATTTATGACGATGGACTTTGAAATTGTGAAGCTTAATTTACACTTACTAAAAAGAGAGAGAGATTCCTTGGAACCAACGCACTGCCAGAAGTTGATGAGTGAGAGAAGAGCCTTCCAAGATCCACACGATGCACCTTGGCTCAGCTTCGGTCCGGATGGTGCAAACTCTTAAATAACTACAAGGCCAGACTCGACCCCTCAGTAGCAGACACCTGTCCTCTCTGCCTGAGTCCCAACCACGATGTTTGGCACTTGTTCTCCTGCCCATCCAAACCCACAACTCTGGATCCAACATCCCTCTGGACTGATCCCGTGGTGGTGGCGAAGTTCCTAGATTTGGAAACGGAATTGTGAAGCTGATGCTGTCGGAAACGTTAAAAACAACAACAACATTTTATTTTCATTTATTCATGTAAAATCATACATGGGCGCGGACCCTTTACAAACTGTGTGCCCTAACTTACTATCGTAACAACTTAACTTACTAAATAGATACTATGTCAACAGTTTAAAAAAAGCCTCATTTATTTAATCAAACTAGATTTTTTCACTCACACTCGTCTCTTGTCATCTCAGATGGTGCTCGACCTGAGTGGGCTGAATCTTGTCTGTGATAACGCCAGTGTGCGGGGCCGCCAACTGGAGGAGTTTATGAAGAAGTACACGGTTCTTGACCTGGAGGAGGTGACGCAAGCATTCCAAGTGACGTACAAACACTGTCTGGACATCCTCAACCAGACGATACCCTGCATCGGCTGTCGAAAAAGGTGGGGCTTTGAACAGGGATGATACCAGCCTGAAATTTTCTTTGCTAACGAAATAGCAAAGGTTGAGTGCAAAGGGCATCCACTCGTAAAAAATTTGTAGCCAAAACCAAATGTCAACCCAAAGCAATCACCTAGCTAGGCCTAATTGAGAGGCTGATGAAAAATTAAACACGGGAAAAGCAAAGAAGAAGAAGAATCTTTCATAAGACTGCTTTTGTAGTCCATAAGCATGTCATTTGAGATTTTCAGACCTTTAATCTTTGTGTCCCAAAATTACATATTTTTTTTTTTATTTTTTTGCGTGGATCCCCCGATTCCAAAAAAGTTCATGGCCCATGGTCTCTTTTTCTTTCTTTTCTTAGATTTTATTCTTTCTTCTAATATTGATATTTGTTTGTTCCATCCCCCCCAGTGTGGAGCGAGTGTTCACGGACCTGTCCCAGTCTGGCTATCCTGCCCTGTCCCCTCTTGTTATAACGCCTGACGGTATCCTCACCATTCAGCAGGACTATCTCAAGTGGCCTAACCATCTGTGCAGTCTTCTACATGGACACAGGTAATGCATTATGTCTTGATGAAGGACTCAGTAACTTTGTGAAGTTCCATGAAACATTGAAATGAAAATGATAACTAGTAGGTAGTAGGTACTTATTTTTTCACTTCAATTATACAGTATGTGCCAGCCTAGTTAGCTTGGAAAGTAGCGCGTCTGCCTTGTAATCCCTGCCTTTTCGGCTCTGAGCTCAGAAATCAGGGTGATTTTTTCTATTAGTTAAACCAAATGAAATCATGAATCTTTGTGGTAAAGCAGAGAGCTTTTTTTTTATAACTTTTGTGAGTATCACAGCATTACTAAATGCCTCCTTTACTATTTTCATCTACTCGTATGATCAATGTACACTGGTAATGCTGCCACTGGTCGCTACTCAATTAAAGTAGCTACGCTCTTGTCTTCACGGGGCTGAGTGTACCCCGAACTCCAAGCACAGAGCCGAAAAAACTTCGACCGGGGATCGAACCCGGGACCTCCGGAGTGCAAGCCTAGTGTGATACCCACTCGGCCACGGATTAATCCTTGTAGGTTGTTGGAACTTTCCTATTGATTTTCGATTTTCCCTTTTCTCCTTTATTTTTTATTATTACATATTTCTTTTTCAATGGAGCATCATCTCGATACTGCATTACATTACTTTGAGACAGTCTTTCTCTTTTCTTATACTTTCTCCCCTCTCTCCCACCAGTACCAAACTGAACAATCTGGCGTCGAGTTGGCCGGGGCGCGCTAAGGCAACGCGGGCGGCGCGCCGCTGTCCCCTACACTCTCTGGATAGCGCGCGGTATTTGACGCGCCCGCTGAGCTACGCGTCCGGCTGGAGGGA
Organism: Diaphorina citri; assembly: GCF_000475195.1. Classification (NCBI taxonomy): domain Eukaryota; kingdom Metazoa; phylum Arthropoda; class Insecta; order Hemiptera; family Psyllidae; genus Diaphorina; species Diaphorina citri. Next base: position 72,863 of record NW_007377452.1, on the reverse strand, counting down.
TGCGTGGGATTGCATGCGGAATGCGTGCAAGGAGCAGGTGGTGCTGATCGAGTCGTGCGTGCTCCTCGCGACGTTGGAAACCTATCTGAGGAAACATCGGTGAGTGGTAACGGTGATAGGGTAATGGAAAGTAAAAAAAAAAAATGAAGTAAAAAAACTACATCCACAGTGTGAGTACCAGAGTGATAGGAAGTAAAAACAATACACTACTTTCATTTCTATGGGGGGCGAATTTTATCCTGATGGGATAATGGCTTTCTCCTATCCTGTCTTCCTCCACTCTTCGATTTCGGGACGATAAGACCTTGGCAGTTATAGTTCTCTCTATCAAACCGGTT
>NW_007377452.1:0-72425 GCF_000475195.1 Diaphorina citri | reverse complement strand
CTCGAGGTTCTTGTGTAAAAAAAAAAAAAAAAAAAAAAATCTCATGTGGAACTGAAGATTAGAATTTCGATGAGATTGTATTTCTAAAGATTTTAGACCAAAATGTTCAAAAATTTCGCCTGCGGCGCTATTATAATATTCTGTTCGCCTCTTTTCTTGTTAGAGTTGATTTTGGAAAAAAAAATCCCGGTTGGGTCATTTTGGGTGTTCATAGTAAGTAACTTATTAGGGGCCCAAAGCCAGATCAGAGGGAAATGGCTGTAAGAAATTGACTCAGGACCAATATTTTGAAAGAATTTGGCCTGCGGCGCAGTTATTTCATGTGCAAATGGAGGACTTAAGCCCTTACCCTAGTGGGATGAAAAAAGATTGGAGAATTAATGTTGAACAGGCTTGGGAACATTGCTTGAAGGAAAAAAAAAAAATCTGTTGTGACGTAATAGGGTGGAAAATCTTGAAAAAGTAGACTGGAAATTTGGAAAAAAAATGGACTGGAAAACCGGGAAGTCAGGGAATTTTATTTTTCCATTTTGGTAGACACCCTGTATGATGATGGCACATTCGTTTTCTTTTGACGAAATTTTTGATGGCAAATTCGAGGAAATCAGGCTGTATGTCGTAAATTATTGGTGTAAAAAATCAAATCCTCAAGGACAGCGTGGTCAAGTTGTGATCTCATTCAATGGAAACCCAACGCCTGATATCAAAAAGTGTGCCTCGGAATTCAACAGACAATTCACGCCCCATCCTGCTGAAGTTGACAAATCAATTCGGAACACAATGAGGAACATTCACAACCTAAAAATAGATGCACCCACACAGTTTACAACGGACGATGTGCTTGAAGTAATCAGATCTACAAGTAACTCCAAAGCTTTAGGACCTGACAATCTCTGTCCGATAATGTTAAAACACATTGGTCCAAAATGCATCAAGTACCTGACTACACTCTTTAACCTATGCTTGGAGCAACTTGTATTACCTGACATATGGAAAATCAGCAAAGTTATTCCACTTCTTAAACCTGGTAAATCCGCGGATCTTGGCAAATCATATCGCCCCATTTCTCTACTTTCACCGGTGATCAAGGTTTTTGAAGGATTGATCCTAGGAATTCTCAAGGAATATCTAGATTTGGCTGATCATCAACATGGTTTTAGGAAAAATCGAAGCACGACTACGGCACTTCATCACATTACTGACTTTATCCAGCAAGGACTCAATGAAAAGACACCAAATAAACGCTCCATTCTGGTGGCTTTGGATCTGTCTCGAGCTTTTGACACCGTTTCACACAATATCCTACTCAGAAACATCTTAGACTCGAACCTCCCAAGTGACATTAAAAGATGGCTCAGCATCTACCTCCGAGGCAGACAAACCTTCGTCCAATGGAAAGGGAAAACATCCAACTATCGAAAGGTCAAACAAGGAGTCCCACAAGGCGGCATAATATCTCCTATCCTTTTCAACTTTTACATCTCCAAACTTCCTGAGCCGCCAAAGGACATCAAACTCATAAGCTATGCGGATGACTGCACCATCCTCTCTTCTGGAAACAAAATTGACGACATCTGCAATATGATAAACCCATACCTTGATACACTCAGTACATGGTTCTCAGAAAACAAATTAGAACTTTCTGCAGAAAAGTCATCCGCCACTCTTTTTACCACCTGGACCATTTGTTTTTTCGGAGTTTTGACCTCAGATTTGGATTTTTCCCAACTTTTTATATAGGAATCGACCATTTATTTATAATTTTTACCCACTTGCAACTCCTCCATTCTACCACAAGCACACTAACCTACATTATTGGGGTTTTGGGGACTTGCAAAGGCCTTTTTTCTGAATGAGGTCTCCAATTCACTGACCTTTAATCTGACCCTTTTTCTCTCCCTCCTCCCTCACCCCTCTCTCACCCTTTCCCCTCCCTCGCTCTCTCTCCTCCTCGCTTTGCCCTCTCTCTCTCCTTTTCCCACTCCCCCTCCCTAAGGAAGGGGGCTTCCTATATCCCGTCCCTCCCCCTTCCCTCTCTTTCTCTATCCAAGATAACAAACTCCTTGTAAAACCCTTGATAAGCCGCCAAGGACTGATTGGATTATTAGAGGGCTTAGAGATGCAAAACTCTAGCCTGACTTCTGAGAAAAAACTTGTTGACAATGTAAGCTCATTAGGTTTAAAAGAAAGTGAAGAGACTTTCAACATCACACGACTTTCAATAAATAACTTGTTCGTACTTGGAGAAAAGAAAAATCTAAAAACCTTCTTTTGATACTTACTCATTAAGTAAAACTTGGTAATGTTGTGATTTGTGATACGAGTTGTTGCGAAAAAGGCTCTTTAGTATTAACTTTACCAGAAATAAATTGATTAATTTCCAGTGATCTCAGAAGAAATTTTCCATGAAAGCTAGGGAATCACCCTCCAATTTTCCTCTATACTTTTATTTCTCACCCCCCTACTTTTAGCACTTACTGAAAATAGTAAGCCATTCTTCAAACCTGTTAGAGACCACCGGCACTGGTTTATAGCTTTCCCTTTTGAAAAACTCAAGACACGCCACTGCTCAGACCAGGATCGTATTTGGGGGGGGGGGGCAGGGGCCCTTGAGCTTCATTTTTTCTCCCTGACTATAGGCCAGACTCCGAAATTATGGAGCATTCAACTACAAAATCCTATATACGGCCCTGGCTCAGAAAGCCAGCTTCTACCTGTATTTGACCTAATTGAGTAGTGTTTTCTAAACAGGATAATTAGAATAGGTACTTGAAGTGAAGACGAAGTATTCTACCTAATTCATTCTATTGACCTAGGTATAATTAACAAACTAGTGTTGACAGCTGAAGAAGACCGGCTTTGAACAAGCTCTCAAATCTTTTGAAATTCCGATTCCGAATTCAGACATACTGGAAATAGGTAAAAGGAAATTCAGAATTCAGACGTTTTGAAAATACAACGAAATTTCGAATACAGACTTTTTAAAATAAAATTAATTTCTGAATTCAGACATATTGAAATTAAAAGGAAATTCCGAATTCGGACATTTTGAAAAATAAAAGGAAAATTCGAAATCAGACGCTTTGAAAAAAAAAGGAAAATTTGAATTCAGACGATTTGAAAATAAAAGGAAATTCTGAATTCAGACATTTTGAAAATAACAGGAAATTCCGAATTCAGACGTTTTGAAAATAAAAGGAAATTCTGAATTCAGACTAACTTGAAAATAAAAGGAAATTCTGAATTCAGACGTTTTGAAAATAAAAGGAAATTCTGAATTCAGACGTTTTGAAAATAAAAGGAACTTCTGAATTAAGACTTGAAAATGAAAGGAAATGAAATGTTTGTCCTCGTGTTACGATTTGAGTGCACGAGAAAATTGAAAACCAACCGCAAAACTGATACCTACACGTTGTTCACCTTTTCCTCCTTTCTCTTCTGTCCCTCCTACTCATCCTCTTCCTCCTCTTTTTAGCCCGTCCTTCCTTTATTATTACGATAGTAATAAAAAAAGGTATAGTGGACGGACTATTGTATTCGCTTCGGTGTCGTCAATCTGTCACTCTGTCTGTCTGTCCCCATAGAAGGACTTATCCAAATCTAGTGGACCTATATATCAAATTAAAGGTCTTTTTATCAGGAACACGAAAGTGGTGGTGCAAATTTTGTCCAGAAAACCATAAAGCCAAAAACCCATCAAATTAAAGGTCTTTTTATCAGGAACACGAAAGTGGTGGTGCAAATTTTGTCCAGAAAACCATAAAGCCAAAAACCCAAAAAAAAACTGGTTTTTGCGGGATTTTTTTCACATTTTCTCACACAAATGAGCTCTGATGTTGAAATTTGTCGCGACGACCTATGAACGCAAAGCGAGAATTTTCCACATTTTCTCACACAAATGAGCTCTGATCTTGAAATTTGTCGCGACGACCTATGAACTCAAAGCGAGAAAGTTTCAGATAACACTTCAGTCGTTAATTTAAGACCGGTTTTAGCGTTACCTATGTTAAGCTACGCCGAGGAAGGCCAATAAATAGATGGGTGACTTGAACATTATATTGGGAATGTGAAACTTTTAGAACTGTCCGACTTACAGTTGAGAAGTTTAATGTAATAGAAAGTCGTGTGATGTTCACACCAGATTTTTTTTCACAAATTTTACGCCACGCAAATGCCACTACTCCACCACTGAGGTTGGTCCATGCCCTATCCTTTTCAAAAATATAGTCTTCTTCTTTCACTGTACCTTTTTCCCATCTTAATTGGGGTCGGCGTTTCCCTCCTTTATCCTACCCCTCCGTCCCCTCCTAACTCCTTCGTTCTCTTTCCCTTTTAATTTAAGACCGGTTTTAGCGTTACCTATGTTAAGCTACGCCGAGGAAGGCCAATAAATAGATGGGTGACTTGAACATCATATTGGGAATAATAAAGAGAGAACGGGCTCTAGTTTGATTTTAAATCATTACATGAAAGTAAAATCAAAAAATCAAATCAAGAATGATAATAAACTGAATATTAAACAAATTATCATTACATGAAAGTAAAATCAAAAAATCAAATCAAGAATAATAATAAACTGAATATTAAACAAATTAGGTAGGTATACTTACATTAAAGTAAAATCAAAAAATCAAATCAAGAATAATAATAAACTGAATATTAAACAAATTAGATAGGTACATAGGTACTGATTTTCTTTAATCACGATCGAATAAACTACGGGCTAAAAAATTCCCGGAGGGACGGGCCCAGCTTGTTATTTCTTCCCCATTCTTCTTCTCCTACGTCTTCTTCAATTTTTCATCTTCTTCCTCCTCCTACTTTCTTGTTTAAATTCTCTCCCTTCTCCTTTTTCATGCTCCATTTTCCCTCTGGCTTGTCCAGTTTTATTTTTACTTATTGTTCTACCCACTTTTCCTCTTTGTCCTCTTCTTCTTTTTCTTCTCCGCTTCTTCTTCTTCTTCTTCTTCCTCTTTCTTCTCTCCCCTCCTCTTTATTTCCATTGTTTCCCCGCGCCGTTCGGGTCAAATTTATCTGGTCGGGATTGTGGATTGTTTTGAAAATGACAACCTCTGTCTGCGGGGCATTTCAATTTTGCTCCGGTAACGTGGTAAGTTATGGACAATTCTTCTTCTTCTTCTTCTTCCTCTTTCTTCTCTCCCCTCCTCTTTATTTCCATTGTTTCCCCGCGCCGTTCGGGTCAAATTTATCTGCTCGGGATTGTGGATTGTTTTGAAAATGACAACCTCTGTCTGCGGGGGATTTCAATTTTGCTCCGGTAACGTGGTAAGTTATGGACATTGAAGTAAGTGGTAAGTTATGGACAATGGCCGTCAGTGTCGTCAGCAGGGCATAGCCCACTGCTTCTTCGGAAATATAAGTATAAGTATTGCTTTATTTATTCATAACAATATACATAATTACATTTTATCCGGGCGGACCCTTTACTATGATTACTTTTAGTACTGTCTGACTTACGGTTGAGAAGTTGCGGGTTCGATACTTCCCTGTGTCGACAAGGTCTACCAGACTGGAAAACCGGGGATTGTCAGGGAATTTCACGGAGACTGGAAAAGTCAGGGAATTGTCAGGGAATTTCTCAAAAAATCGACAAAAATCCAAAAAAGTCAGGAAATTTTTCAAAGCCTAAAAAAAAAAGAATTTTTGGTCAGTAAAAAAAAGTATGCAACCTTGAAGGGGCTAGTGGTCAAGACGCTCGCCTGATGGTAAACAGGAGGGCGTGGGTTCAATCCCAGCCGAGTTATGGAATTTTATCCTCAAATAATTTGAGAATTTGACCACAATAATAGTAGTAGCCTACTATTATTGTGTAGCCTACTGGGGGGGGGGGGGGAATAAACAATACTTGTCTTGTATGTACTTGTATTTAAACTGACTCATGGCTAAAGGATATATACTTACTGAAAAGTTTAAGTTTCGCCTGCGGCGCTGAAGATTACACTTTTGACAAGCTTCTCTTACTATTGTAGACCAAAACTTTCGCCAAAATGTTGTGTTTTGGATAACTTGGTTTTTGAAACCAAAATTTTCGCCTGCGGCCGGTCCTAAAAATTTTGGTTTTGATAGATTGTATAGCTCACAATTTTTGCCTGCGGCGCTGTTCCTCATTCTTTTCGTGTCAACCTTCATCACCCAGGATGTGTGAACAAAAAAAAAAAAAAAAAAAAAAAAAAAAAGAAGTAAAAAAAAACTACTTCCACAGTGTGAGTACCAGAGTGATAGAAAGTAAAAACAATACATTACTTCCCTTTCTATGGGGGCGAATTTTATCCTGATGGGATAATGGCTTTCTCCTATCCTGTCTTCCTCCACTCTTCGATTTCGGGACGATAAGACCTTAGCAGTTATAGTTCCCTCTATCAAACCGGTTCATAAAAAATCTATAGGATAAGGAAATTAGATTTAAAACAGGTTATAAAAAAAATTAAAGAAAAAGAAAATAAAAAAAAAAAAAAAAAAAAAAAAAATCATTATATTGCCTATCGAATTGTTTAAGTTTTAGATCAAAAGCTTCGAGTTATGTCGGCCGCTCATACTCATACTGTCTGACCCTAGGTTTGAAGCCGGCATTAGAAATGTATATTCATTATTATGATTGATTCATTCATTGGTACTTGTCATGATGAATTTCAAATCTAATTAGGTCCCCAAAGCTCAAATTAACTCCTCATCTCATCCCATGTCTCAGGTTCTGTGGAGAGTGTCGTACCAAGGTCATGCGAGCGTACACACTGCTCGTAGAGGAGAAGGACCCTAGCAAGGAGAAAGGTTTCGTGTCTTCTCTGTACGCGGGCATACGTCGCTGTCTGGCCGACAAACACATTCATCTGGAACTACGCACGGAATTCATCGCCTCCCTCATCGCGAGAGCTGAACCAGAGCTCATAGGAAAGTAAGTAAACTTATGATTGCGACTTCGATTCCCGCCGGAGGCAAAATTTAGCCTATAATTGTATGTCTGATTGCTAATCTCCCGAGAGAGGGTATGTATCACTGATCTACCTTTGTAAATATATTGTGACAAATTTTCTGAGAAAAGAACATACTCACCTTGTTTATACTGCCAGAATAAGACTGAAAAGTCCCTTTACACTACGTAGTCTAAACAAGGTCTTATGTAGGTATTAGTTACAGAATCATTTTAAAAAATATGGACATAATGATCCTTCTTTTTTTATGTTCGCTTTTCTCAGGACTTTACTTTGCTTCCTAGGTCTCCCAACCTTTGCAGAGAGGTTCTTTTGTAAAATGTAGATCAAAAGTCTCTTGGGGCCCATCCTCGAGAAATGTACGGTTCAGCCACTATTTAGGGCGAAAATTTTCCAAAAGCACGAAAACGTTCGCTTTTCTCGGGACTTTAGTTTTTGGCCCAAGTCGATCAATCTTTGCAGAGAGGTTCTTTATAAAATGTAGATCAAAAGTCTCTTGGCACCCATCCTCGAGAAATGTACGGTTCGACCGTTATTCGCCTTCGAAATTGCGCTATTCAGGACACAAATTATAAAGAAGCTAAAACTAAATATTTCGGCCCAAGTCGCTCAAACTTTGCAGAGAGGTAGTTTATAAAATGTGGATCAAAAGTCTCTTGGGGCCCATCCTCGAGAAATGTACGGTTCGGCCGTTATTCGGCTTCGAAATTGCGCTATTCAGGGCACAAATTCTAAAAAAGCTAAAACTAAATATTTCGGGCCAAGTCGCTCAAACTTTGCACAGAGGTAGTTTATAAAATGTGGATCAAAAGTCTCTTGGGGCCCATCCTCGAGAAATGTACGGCTCGGCCGTTATTTAGGGCGAAATTTTTGCAAAAGCACGAAAACGTCCGCTTTTCTCAGGACTTCAGTTTTCGGACCAAGTAACTCAAACTTTGCAGAGAGGTAGTTTATAAAATGTGGATCAAAAGTCTCTTGGGGCCCATCCTCGAGAAATGTACGGCTCGGCCGTTATTTAGGGCGAAATTTTTGCAAAAGCACGAAAACGTCCGCTTTTCTCAGGACTTCAGTTTTCGGACCAAGTAACTCAAACTTTGCAGAGAGGTACTTTATAAAATGTGGATCAAAAGTCTCTTGGGGCCCATCCTCGAGAAATGTACGGTTCAGCCGCTATTTAGGGCGAAAATTTCCCAAAAGCTCGAAAACGTCCGCTTTTCTCAGGACTTCAGTTTTCGGACCAAGTCACTCAAACTTTGCAGAGAGGTTCTATATAAAATGTAGATCAAAAGTCTCCTTGGGCCGAACCTCGAGAAATGTACAGTTCGGCCGTTATTGAGGGCCAAAATTTTGCAAAAGCACGAAAACGTTCGCTTTTCTCGGGACTTTAGTTTTTGGCCCAAGTCGCTCAAACTTTGCAGAGAGGTTCTTTATAAAATGTAGATCATAAGTCTCTTGTTGCCGGTCTTCGAGAAATGCCCTGTTAAATTTTTCCCTCGCAAGTTTTGACTCACACGATCTTTCCACCTTTTCTTCGGCTTCCCTCGCCCTTTTCTCCCCCTCACTTTGTGCTTACAGAGTGTAAAGTGTAAATATAACAAAAGGTCCATTCCTACGCTGACAGTCTAAATAAATCACTACTTGTGATCATTTCCTTTGATATGTAGTAATAATTAATTAATATTATTTATTTTCAGTCGTAGAGAGCGTCACGCTAAGACCCTAGAGATTGCCCAGGAGGAGGTACTCACTTGTATTGGAATCTGTGTGTATGAGCGTCTGCATAAGATACAACTGAAGCTGCGAGAAGAACAGTGTACCTACCAGGTGCTGGCCACGGTGGCCATTGAAGCTTTATGTAGAAACTTTGAGGTAAGCTAACTTTGTGAGGGGGAAAAAAAGCTTCCGGCTATAATTCATTACAAAATCACATAAACATTTTTTTTTTCTCAATATTGACTTTCACCAACGAACTTTTGTAGCCAAGTGGGTATCACACTAGGCTTTGCACACCGGAGTCATTTTCCCATACTGTCCTTCTTTCTTCACTTTTGGGCGATAAGACGTCAGCAGTTAGGTGACAGGTACACCTGTGAGGTCTACCTGATGAGCACACACACTATCAGGTAGACCTGACAGTTACGGCTGAAAAGGTCCTCCTGTCAGGTCTGCCTGATCCCTGATGAGCACACAATCAGGTGGACCTGACAGGTACCGCTGATCAGGTCTATCTGATGATGAGTGGCTGGCCTCAGAAAGGAAAAAAAAAATGTTATAGCTAGCAGCTATTTGATTCTGTTCTCGTTTGCCTTTCGCAGACCGTGGTGGAAGAGAAACAAGGAGTGTCTCAGTTGGAACTGTGCTATCTGGGAATGATCCGGGACGACCAGGTTAAGCAACAACGACGCGAACTGAAGAAGTTGAAGAAGAGGAAGCGACGCGAAGAGCGAAAGCAACAGCTGATGAAACAGCTCATGGAGAAAGAAACATTCGAGGTGAGACGTGTTTCACTTAATTTTATTATTTCTTATCTTAGAAGCATAGATTAAGCTTGGGGTAAGATTCCAATATTGTGAAAAAAGGAAATAAATAAATTGAAATTATTATTGTTTGCTGTACTAATTCTACCACAAGCACATTAAACATAGAGCTGTTTCCTTCTCGTCTAAAACTTCACAAAAGCACCAAATGGAATCCAGTCAATTATACGTACAAATTTCGTTGGTACCTAGGTACTTATTGGTGGAGATATCTACACCTACAGCACCACATACTGTCTGTATGTTATTGATATTCAAGTAATGTTATTAGTGGAGATAGTCTGATTCAATTTTATACGCCAGGAGTGTCATTGGTGAAAAGTTCTAGAACTTCCCAGTCATTAGTAGCGAATCTCTAGTCCCAAGCTGGCGTTCCCATAGAAGGACTTATCCAAACCTGGTCGACCTATATATCAAATTAAAGATCTTTTTACCAGGAACACGAATGTGGTGGTGCAAATTTTGTCCAGAAAACCAAAAAGCCTGGTGAAAGGTGAAAGAAAGGCATGTTTCGCATGTCCCGGCACGCGCAGAGCTTCGTCCTATAGCTCTTGACGTTCGCGCGCTTTCCGGCACGCTTCAACCGTTCTCCTCATGACATCAGAAATAACCTTATCCAAGGTGAAAGAATTTTATTTTATTTATTATGGGACTGGTTGCTCCTCTCCCAAGAGAGTATGCAATTAACACTGCGACCTCTGTAGATCTATTGTGACCAGTATTTTTTCCCCTGCCCAAGCTGCTATACCCTGGCCTTGATGGAACCTAGAAGTACCCTCATTGGTATATTTCAACCTCCCCAGTTTCTCTAAAATTCACCTGTAGCACCTCTAAAGAGTCTGCACACTCAGGTTTATTCCAGAGAAAATCTGTGAGTTCATCTACTATCCCATTAAGAGGATACCAAGAGGTGCCTAGGCCAGAGAGCTACTTGGGGCCCCCGAACTGAAGGGGTCTAATGAGGGATGAGGGGTTTGATAGGTCTGTTATCCCAAGGCCTTGATGTAACCTAGAAGTACCCTCACTGGTATATTTCAACCTCCCCAGTTTCTCTAAAATTCACCTGTAGCACCTCTAAAGAGTCTGCACACTCAGGTTTATTCCAGAGAAAATCTGTGAGTTCATCTACTATCCCATTAAGAGGATACCAAGAGGTGTCATCGAGGCCAGAGAGCTAGTTCAGGGCCCCTAAATCGTAGGGGTCTGATGAGGGATATTCAGGTACATAATTATGTCGTTGTACCCTACTTCCTGAGACGGACTTGACCATAGTCCCATTCAGGTACCCTCAAAAGAGCCAGTGTTATTGTCTGTGGCTTGACAGGGCTGGTTTTGTCTCAGTTTTACGTCCTCCAGCGAGACAAACAAGCACTCGTCTAAAACTTCACCTATTAAAGGTGAAGTTTTAGACGAGTTTTTTTCTTGGCATTTCCTTCTGAGTTATTTTTTTCGGAGATTTTGGGCTGAGGTCTACACTGTCATGTTAAGCTGTGTCCACACATAGTCGACCGGCCGTCAATCGAAGTCGATCGAACCGTCCACACTGCCTTGACAACTTTTTTTTTTTTTTTTTTTTCTTTTTCTTCAAGGCGATCATCATTGAGATAGATATTGTTGATGATTTCAATATTACCTTATATGTTCATTGTTTTCCAGTGTGAGAATTGTGCCGAGCTTTACACCGAGGACGAGGAGCATTCGTGTGCTCCCCCACCGCCCCCACACCGGGGTAGCAACGCACAAAACTCCCCGGCTGCCAAAACGACGAAGAAAAAGTCCTCGCGCAAGACGCCCAAAGACTCGAAAGAGATCGCCTGCGGCGTAACTAGTACGAGCGAGAATAACAATGTGGGCGATAAGAAGGCTAGTTACACCGAGGACGAGGAGCATTCGTGTGCTCCCCCACCGCCCCCACACCGGGGTAGCAACGCACAAAACTCCCCGGCTGCCAAAACGCCGAAGAAAAAGTCCTCACGCAAAACGCCCAAAGACTCGAAAGAGATCGCCTGTGGCGTAACTAGTACGAGCGAGAATAACAATGTAGGCGATAAGAAGGCTACCCCGGGCAAGAGCAAGTTGAAGAGAAAGGCGTATGAGAAGAAAACAGAATCGGTGGACACGGATGAGAATTGTGTGTGTGAGGAGTGTTGGTGAGTGTCTTTTCAACTAAGTGGTTCACAATTTTCAGCCAGCCTAGCTAGCTTGGTTGGTAAGCGCTAGGCTGCGGGTTCGATTCCCGCCCGAGGCGGATTTTATCCTGACGGGATAATGTTCGTTCGATTTCGGGACGATAAGACCTTAGCAGTTACAGTTCCCTCCGTCAAACCTCTTTTTTTTAGGTTCTTCTTATGTATTTTATGGTTTTGACATTTGTTGATAAATCAATGTGAAATTCGTGTAAAATGAGAATCAAGTGTTCTAAATCCATGTGATATTTGATTCTATGTTCACAGCAAGGAAACGTCAAGTTTGAAAGCGAAGAAGCTTCTGTCGACGCAGAACCAAACCAACCCCAACAAGTCTGGCCAGAAGTCCTCTACCCCTTCTCTGCCTAGCACAGTGCCCCGAACCAACGGCACTAACGACACAGAATTCTCCAAGAAAAAAGAAAAAAGTCAACCAGAGAAGAAAAACAAAGTCAAGAAATCCAAGAGTAGTGGCGAAACGAACGGCCGACCTAGCGAAGAAGCTTCTGTCGACGCAGAACCAAACCAACCCCAACAAGTCTGGCCAGAAGTCCTCTACCCCTTCTCTGCCTAGCACAGTGGCCCGAACCAACGGCACTAACGACACAGAACTCTCCAAGAAAAAAGAAAAAAGTCAACCAGAGAAGAAAAACAAAGTCAAGAAATCCAAGAGTAGTGGCGGAACGAACGGCCGACCCAATGCTGCCCTACAGAGTACACACAGCGCAGGCAATGTGATTGGAATGAACGCATTCCGTAACCATAGCAACGGACAAGACTTAGGAAGCCATAGCAACGGGAGGGACGCGTTTCGTAGTCATAGCAACGGAAGGGACGCTTTCCGTAACCATAGCAACGGACAAGACTTAGGAAGCCATAGCAACGGAAGGGAAAGAGACGCGTTTGGTAGCCATAGTAACGGAAGGGACGCGTTTGGAAGTCATACGCACAAGACTTAGGAAGCCATAGCAACGGAAGGGAAAGAGACGCGTTTGGTAGCCATAGTAACGGAAGGGACGCGTTTGGAAGTCAAAGCAACCAAAATGCGTCCTTAGGAACGGAGTGTTTCCATAGCAACGGAAGTGATGGCGGCTATACTAGTGGACACACGAGTGCTCTCAGTTCCCCAGCCAGCAGTGAGGTGGCTTGCTCAGATGGATTCTGTAATCATGAAGGTAAGGAGACCATCTTCATTTAGGTTCTGGAGGGAGAAAAAATAGGTAGAAAGTATAAAAGAAGGGTTTAAGAACCTTTTATTTATTTTTTTATTTGGGAACAAAAAAAAATCAATTTAAAATAATTGATTAAAAAAAACTTGGGGTTTTGAGCTAGGGATTTTGAGCGTGTGGGTTGTGAGTTAGGGTTTGAGCTTGGGATTAAGTCAGAACTGGGGATTTTGAGAGAAGTTGGTTCATCATTTAATCCCTTTCTTCTATCCCTATAGGTTCTGAAGACTGCAGCACTCGTAACGAGCCCCCTACCAATCTCTCCCCGCTGAACCTGTTCAATTCTAACCTAAGTCTGGAACAAATGCTGCATGGAAGCTGGTCTGGTTGCCCTGGAGACCGGGATCGCGGCTCGTGTGATGATCTGGAAGATGATGGTGAATGCTGCATTCCGCTTGAAGAGGTAAGGATGACAAAAGTCACCTTTTATTTTGAGTTTGATAGAAGTTCAACGTCTCTTTATAACTCCTGAGCTTTCAAGTGTCTGTATTTTATCCGGATACCTACCCATTGGAATTTTGTGCATTTAACGTGCTATCGCCGATGACTTCAAAGCCTCTAAATGTCAAATCAAATGTTAGAAAATGCCATGGACCTGAGCTGTTTCTTTCTTAGTTGATACATACTTCAGCTGACAGCTGAAGTTTTAGACGAGGAGGATTCAGCTCTATGTTTAACTTGCCAGTGAAAGAATTGTTATAGTAAATAAATTGATAAGTACCTAACTAAATCTCATAAATCGAACTTTACAGCTTTTGTTCACGGGCCGACTGACGATCCATTCCCAATTTTACTGTCCATTTTGTTTCCGGGCTGACGCGACACTCCATAAACAATTTCCTTGTTAATTGTTTTTCAGGTTGAGAAGTTTCGAGCTCGTATTCAGAACGTGGAAGAGAAGCGACAGCGCCTGCGACAAACCCTGGTACAGCGCTTCCAATCCATGGTGGATAAATCGAGATGCCCCATTTAGATGTCCCAGTGTTCCATGCCCTGTCAGATTCCCCATTTAGATGGTTTTCCCCCTTGCGATCAGATTATACATTTAGATGGTTTCCCCTCCCGTGATCAGATTACACATTGAGATGGTCCCCCCGGCAATCAGTTGGCCCTTTGAAGCATTTCCCCGAAATCAGGTGCCCATTTAGATGGTCCCCCTCAATCCCTACCAAATAGCACGTTTATATGGTTTCCTCCGATATAAGATGGCACATTTAGATGGTTTCTCCCAGGATAAAGAATTTCCATATTATATCCCCCTCCCCAAATATAAGATCACACTTTTAATGGTTTTCCCCAAGATCAGATTCACTAGGTGTCCTTTTAGATTAAACAGAAGTCCAACTACCCCATGGTGAGATTCCGTTAGCTGGCATACTATGCTATCCACTTTGGTGTTTTTCCTCCCCCACAGACCGTGGTAGAATAATGAGATTATGTGTAAAGTAGCTTTATGAAACAGGGCCCAGGCTGAGGTCGGGGGGTTCAAATGGTCAACTTATTTCTACCATCAACAACAAATTTCTAACACCTACTTTCGAATGGCCTCCTTGTGAGGAGATAGAAAGATCAAGTCCGACAATACAATTCCCGGTTTTCTAATTCTTTTTCCTTTTTTGTGTATGAAATTTATACTCGCAGCTTACCACCAGTTTTTTTTATCCTTACGTTATCTACCTATTTTTAGAGTTTTATATCGCACACAGGGAGAAAATCTGAACATTTTAAAGAAAATTAAGATGAAAAGATCAAGTCCGACAATACAATTCCCGGTTTTCTATTTTTTTTTTTTTTTTTCTTTTTTGTGTATGAAATTTATACTCGCAGCTTACCACCAGTTTTTTTATCCTTACGTTATCTACCTATTCTTAGAGTTTTATATCGCACACAGGGAGAAAATCTGAACATTTTAAAGAAAATTACGATGAAATTTATCTTCCGGTCGTCACCTACTGACCAAAGTGAAAAACAAGAGGGAAAATAAATTTAGATCATTAAATAAATTTATTTAAATGTATAAAATAAAATAGTAATTGCAAAATCAAATAAAATTAATTATTTTCTTCACTGCCTCATCATGTATTTGAGACCCAAAAACACTTGTCTGAACTGGATTTTGCATTGATAAATTCTTGATGTTAGAGCAGTCCTATTTTACGATTTGGCTTATCTTATTTTAGGATAGGCCATCTAGAGGTCCCCTTAGAAGTTGAGGTTGGTTTTAGCCCTGTGTGTTCCAAATTATATATTTATTTAAATGTATAAAATAAAATAGTAATTGCAAAATCAAATAAAATTAATTATTTTCTTCACTGCCTCATCATGTATTTGAGACTTTGAGACCTCAAAACACTTGTCTGAACTGGATTTTGTATTGATAAATTCTTGATGTTAGAGCAGTCCTATTTTACGTTTTGGCTTATCTTATTTAAGGATAGGCCATCTAGAGGTCCCCTTAGAAGTTGAGGTTGGTTTTAGCCCTGTGTGTTCCAAATTATATCCCCCCGCCTGTGCTGTACTCTCTCGCTAACTTTAGCAACCTCGTAGTCGACTGTAATCTCTATCTCTCGAGGACGAATTTTTTATTGGGAAATTCGATATTTGTTACCAATAAGAAAAGGCAAGCTTTTGCAAACGAGCCAGTTTTAATAGCGATATTTTTTATAGGTACGCAGAGTTATTTTCTGAAACTCGAAATATCGAAGGAACTAGTCTGACTTTGCTTTTAAATTTTGTTACGAACCAGACCTTCCTTCTTTTTGTAGGTCAAAATAGATTCTGTTGGTCGTTTAATAATATATAGATTCATAGGTCGTAGTTGAGGGCAAAATAATCGTACTACTTTTTGTTTTCATATCGAAAAAGTTCGTCCTTGCAGTATACCTATAGTCTTTTTGTATTGTTTTAAAATACGCTAGATTTCGTTGTTTTTTTCCGAAACTTTTTTCTTACTCTTAAAAATCTTAAAGAATATGTGTCGACATAGTAGTTGACAGTCATGAGACGGCCGTCAGGGAGCAGCACGTAGTATTTACCTGAGTGGAAAGAAAACAATGGAATAATTAGCTGAGGGAAGAATTAGAATAAAAATAATATAATATACCCTGTTTACAGTGCAAGAATGAGACTGAAAAGTCCCTTTACTCCCGCAGGCTAAACAAGGTCTTATGTATTTGGTACAGAATATGTGTCGACATAGTAGTTGACAGTCATGAGACGGCCGTCAGGGAGCGCACGTAGTATTTACCTGAGGGGCGATCATAGAATAATTAGCTGAGGAAAGTAATTAATGGAAGGGTTTTGCTTATTTTATGCATTTAATATGTATTGAAATGACAATACGAGTGGTAAAGTTTGAACGGGAAAAGCTATGCGGAAAGAGAACATTTTATTGAGTCGACATGCAATTGAAAACTGGACTGGGAAAATCTAACAGTAGGTATCGATCGCAGTATTGATTGGTTGTCATGGATACAACAGCTTACATGTTTACAAGTCGTTTTTGCGTCACACCCATGGGCCGTAGGGGGCGACCCCCCCCTAAAGCTTGATTTTACTCATTTACTATCAACATTTTACGATTTACCCCCCCCCCCTAAAGCTTGATTTTACTCATTTACTTGAGACCAGACTCCAAAATTTGGAACATCCACTCCCACCCTGCGGTACATCACAGCTTGTACTCTCGGTCACACCCGTAAGTTATTCCATTCATTTCAAGATTTCAACACTAAATTGAATTGAAATTATTTATTTGTTTGTTTCAGGTAAGACTTGCAAGCCACGGGGACCTTACTTTACTCTCCTTACCTTCCCATACAAATCAACCTATAATACTGTTTTGAGGTAAGGAGGTAAGTCATTATCTCTTATCAAGTTTCGGGGTAATCTTAGCCTCCCGCAGTCTCTGCACTCTGTGTATTTCTTATGGAGATTTTAACGATCAAAAGTTAATCATATCTCAGGATCGATTTAGATTTTCGCAAAATCCTTTCTTATTGCACACTAGACCATAAAAGGAATATTCCTACCAAATTTCAGCTTTCTAGGTGTTGTGGTTCAGGAGATAGAGCGATCAGTGTGTGAAATGGGAATGAGTTAATGGATCTTGATTTTATAATATAAGATGAGTTGAATTTGACTGGTAAAAAAAGTGCATAGTTTCTATACTTATAGAACGGAAGCTAGCGATGACCAACTTACCCCACAAGGTACATGTAATAGAAAATATTAACTTACCTTCTACGCGACCAGCTTCGTTGCCGTTTTCATTGGCACCAAAGTACAGAGTGTTGGGCTGGTCCTCTACTTTGTATTCGAATTGGTACTGAAAGCATAGAATAGAATGACATTCATTAGACAAGTCAACTACTTCAAATTATAAGTTCTCATGTTGGTATATCGTGGAATTTAATTAGATTAGTCGTTCAGTGAACAGAACTGTAAAACTGACTGAAAATAAGTAAACAGAATGACATTCATTAGACAAGTCAACTACTTCAAATTATAAGTTCTCGTGTTGGTATATCGTGGAATTTAATTAGATTAGTCGTTCAGTGAACAGAACTGTAAAACTGACTGAAAATAAGTGAACAATCACCTATAATTAAAAAATGCATGCCTTTTTTACATAGTAAGGACTTTTAGAATATTAACAGTGCCACCTAATATATACCTACAAATCTACCAATTTTCAAGTCCATCGGCCCAGTAAAGGTGGCTTAAAAGTTAGATACAATATTTGACCTATTCATAATTATGTACAGAGATCTCAATTGCATTTATGTCAAATACTTAATGAATCAATCAGGGAATAGGATTTCACTGTGTAACAATAGATGAAGTGATTCTAAATGAGAATAATTCTAAGATTCCATAATGCCATACTGAGAGAGCAATACTATAATGCTATATTTACTGAGATATAGGAGAGTGAAGAGAGTCTCACAGTAAAAAGTTCATTGTGCTATTGAACTTGACTGTGAGACGTCTGCCAACAATATTGTTGTTGTTGTTGTTTACTAATGCAAAGGAATTGATCATTAGGTCATTTTGCCAACAACACTATCTTCACAGAATAGCCACTATAGTCATGCACATAAGTAATGCCAGACACTCACTATCAGGTAGACCTGACAGGGACACCTGATCAGGTATATCTGTAACCTGTGCCCTATATCACCAAAGTATGAAAAAGTATTTACAATTCCATATTTCGATATAATTCGTGCAAATTCAAAATTCTGCTTTACCATTGGCTATTACACTTGTAAGATACTTTTCCATACTTTGGTGATATGAGGCACTGATATCTGATGAGCACACACTTTATCAGGTAGACCTGACAGGTACGGTTGAAAAGGTTCGTTTGTCAGGTCTACCTGATACCGGATGAGCACACACACACTATCAGGTAGACCTGAGAGGCGAACCTGATAAGGTCTACCTGATAGTGAGTAGCTGCCTTATGTTACAATAGTACATAGGTAGATCAAATTTGTACATAATATGCAATACGGTCATTAGTCCTACATACACAGATATACGAACATATTGGTCTGATATACATTGAGTATAACCTTGCTTTTATAATACACAAGTCGTGAATTACTGAATTGTGTGAGAAACATGTGAGATTATAGTTAGTCCAAGTTCTTGGACAGGTGTTTGTGTATGTTTTGTGAAGTAACTTTCAATGAATGAACCTAGTGTGAACGTGATTTTTATTTAATAATTTTTAATGGTTAAATCCGTAAACTTAACCTCAGTGGTGTAGTAGTTAGGTGGACTTCGGATCTGGAGGTTGGTGGAAGCGATATGACTATTCCCATTTGAATGAAACAGGAATACCTAATAATACTCCTAATAGTTAGACAGAGAGAACTTTTTTTTTACCCTATCCTCCTAAATCATCGTATTACTTTATTCAATTCTCCAACTGTACCATTCCTGCTCCGTCCTCACACTCAATCAATCACAACTTCTTCCTCGAACCTCTCGAGGAAGAAGGACTTCACTATTTACATATAAGTATTTAACACATTGGGCCCGAGGCAAATTAACCCCCCCCCTAAACAACCCCGACTTTTGCTTCATATGTGTTTATATCTACACAATATGCTTAATTGCTTATTCCGATGGAATAGATGGATCCATATTGTTCTCAGGCACCATAAGCAATAAGCATTGGTACATAAAACTACAATAAATATGCTTATTTCGATTATGTGTTGCAAATGTGTTATAAGCGCGTAGGTACAACATGGTAAGCACATTTCCATACAAATGTGTTACCTATCCTACATGTGGTTTTATTTTATTTCCCATGTCGAAGAAAAAATATCAATATTTTACGATTTACAATAAAAAACTGATTAAATTTACATATTTGTAGGCGTTCATACAGTCCATTTCTACTTTGTATGCGTGTGATATTGTCTACGTATTACAGTAGTGATTACGACTATTTTACGTGTGTTTTTGTTGGATCCTAGGTAACGTGGGTTCAAAGTTCTCACGCTTCCAGTGCTCTCTGCAGTTTGCCAGGAATAACTGTATTTATGTTTGCGTAAAACTACTCGTAAATGAGAACTGAAGAAAATTTTGGTAACTCTTTTAATCCTGTAATTAATGCAATTAGGTTTCTATACCTAATAATATGGCGTACACATATAAAATGGTAGGTAAGGACAAGGAAAATTTTGATTAAATAAATTAAAGTGGACCTTGAGTTGTTGTATACAGATTGCCATCTGATACCATCCTGGCACTCCGTCTTTTGTTGCAATGATTTTCTTTGCGATAAAATTCTCTTATTATTTTGTGTGTTATCACCATCTTATGCTCATCATCTTTCATCTTGTATTTCGCATTGAGACTCATTCCACGAAAGACTTCTCAATCCTGATTCCTGATACAGAAAAAATGGAACAACTTTTTCTGCACGAGGGTCAAAATGAATTTTTTTGCCTTGTAGATGCTTTGCCTAGGCAGAGTATCCTTACGATAAGAGCTCACAGCAGTACATTTCCTTCTGTTAAACCTCTTTCAAATCATGAAAAAACTCGGGACAATGCTTCTCAACGAAGTCAATCCACTGCACCCAAGGGACAGTAGATATTATAGATACGGTAAGAATAACCTACAAAGATGACCAACTGATAGATGAGTAATAAGTAGTGAACACAATTTCGCAATCAATAAACAAACAATCATCATCTCGACCTATAAATGGCGCAACTCTAAGCCAATCTGCAATCTTCTTCCTAATCCTTTACGTATTGCTGCAATAATTTTTCAATAAGTAAAATTATTGTGAATCGAAAAAATTGCTATAAATTGCAAATCTTTAGTGGATCAAGTCACTAGTTGAAGCTAACTTTAGTTCTGATCGAATCAACATAATAAAGCCAGCCTAGTTGTTTTGGAGGGTAGCGCGTCAGCCTTGTAAGCGCTAGACCGCGGGTTCGATTTCCGCCCGAGGCGGATTTTATCCTGAACGGACAAGGTTCGTTATCGGAACAGCTGGCTTTTTCCTATCCTGTCTTCCTTTCTCTCTTCGCTTTCGGGACGATAATACCTTAGCAGTCAACACACTAATCTACCTTGAATACCTATCTGTACCTAGAGAAAGGGGGGGGGGGAAACAATTTATAATATAGCACCTACGAATTAAGAATCCTATTTCGCCAAATAGGTATTTACACACCTCAAGGACCAATGACGCAAACCTATTTTAAATACATACTTCTTTTTCGAATAGCTGAATTGCTAATAATCTAAATATTAGAATATTTTGATGTTATTGATGGTGTTACATGCCATTATCAACACATACAATGGGTACTTATTTAACATTCAAATCGATAGTACAATAGACTTAACAAATCACACATCACGTGTAAAATATCATAATTATATGCTGGTATAATTATTTCATTAAGTAATTGAGAAAAGAAAAAAAGTTACAGACCTACCCATTATTATAATTGGGAAAAAAAGAAAAAAGTTACAGGCGGATTACAAGAAAGTTGCAAACATACACCCATTATAGACTTAACAAATCACACATCACGTGTAAAATATCATAATTATATGCTGGTATAATTATTTCATTAAGTAATTGAGAAAAGAAAAAAAAGTTAAAGACCTACCCATTATTATAATTGGGAAAAAAAGAAAAAGTTACAGGCGGATTACAAGAAAGTTGCAAACATACACCCATTATTCTTTAATCTTTATTTTCATCATTTTCTTTTTTATATTGCCGAACACTTTAATGGTACTTCTTCAATAACGTACTGCCTGCAGTGCTGCAGTATTTACCTACCTAGTATCTTGTATCTCAATAGGTAATATCTATCTATATGGGTACCAAAAAGTAAATAAATGCTGAAGTAACTAACCGTACTTGCTAGTGTGTTTGTTTAACAGGCCCGGACTATTTACAAAGCTGTTCAGATGATGGACTAGTGGTTCCGAAGTACCTACTTAATAGTTTTAGCTTATTTGGCATGCCAAGTGTTAGCTACACTTGGCATAATCTTCAAAGTACCTACAAGATCCTAGAGTCTTAGACAGAAGAACTAAAAGAGGTAAATAACTAGAAACTGGGCCCAATATCCATTCAAAAAAACGACCCCAAAAAAAACACAAACTTATGAAATAATGAAATACAATTATTTCATTCGGGCTTGTTATAAAAAACATCACGATAAAACATGAACTCACTTCGTTCAGTTATTCGCCCGTGTTATGTGAACAGAGAAATCCTCTTGAAACTCTCTATCATCCTAATTCCTAATGAATTAAAAAAGGATCCAAACGTAAATTACATTCGCGTTGTGGATTGATGGCCGACAAACGGTTATATCACAAGACGCATTGCTCATTAACGGATGTTGAATTGAATGATAGAGTGCTTATAGGTCCCTCAAGTAGGTACTTGCCAGTGGTCTTAAACACATGAGATATAGCGGGCCATTTTTATTTCCTCGAAAGAGTAGTCCAAAAAATGTCTTCTTGGAATACTGTTTCTGTAGCAAAATAAATTTTGCGCTTTAAATGTTTGGTAGGCTAGATTTTTGGTCTAGCGTTTCTTGGGGCGTGGCACCTGTTGATTTATTCTTACATTCTTGGAATAATAAAATATTTTTTTTCTCTCTTTAGCTTTAGAGAGTAAATACTGCAAACAGTAGGACTCACTCGGAAAAAGAGCCTCTACTAGTCTACTTGGATCTCAAAAGGGGACCAAAAAATACTCCTTCCAAATCCTGCCTTTTTTTGTCAATATTTTATTAGTGGATATTATGTCCATTGTAACATTTCCATTTTATTTTGTTCTTGCTTTCTTTTAACTGGTAAGGGTATGGTTCTGGAGGAGCGAGGAGCTCTTCTACCACTATTGATTTTTCTTTCAGTCTGAGCCTTCGAGATATTTCACTAGGAAGGTCTTGGATATTCCTAAACTGTGTGAGTCTCTTATGCCCTCATGAAGAGAATTTCTTTCCTCTGGTATTCTACCTTTTGCCGGGCCGCAAAAACTATCAAGGCCCGCGAGTTATGTACCACTGATGATGAATGTAATACATACAATACACATCTACTGAAAATATTAGCAGTATCCTTTTGCCAAATATAGGTCACTCTTATGGGAACCCCCATTTTTTATTTAATTTTTGGAATCAGCATAAAATTTTAATTGTATTCACTCAGCCTCCAAGGTAAATGATAGACCTGTAGTTGCGCCTATCTCTTATATCACTGCTGAATTCAATGTGATATTTGATATTTTGCATCCCAGATGAGGAAGTCGTTAACGGAATTCATTTGTCTAAAATGTTTCGGATCTCTGAATGCGTGAATAAGCAGCGGTGTGGTAACTCACCCACTTACTACCCACACACAACGTTTGTGAACTTTGGTGATCAGGGGTGGAAAAAGTGCAATGTAAGGCCGGGATGGAACACGTCCTCCTGATTATCAGGCACTTGTCTTTTATAGCAAGTGTACCTAATATTTTACCACCTTTATATCAAGTGTGCCTCGTTGTACTTAAGTTGTGTATTATCACTAGGTAGTTAGTTTTATTTATTTTTTCTGTCCACGAAAGACTTCTCAATCCTGATTCCTGATACAGAAAAAATGGAACAACTTTTTCTGCACGAGGGTCAAAATGAATTTTTTTGCCCTGTAGATGCTTTGCCTAGGCAGAGTGTAGCATCCCAATGAAAAATTAATTTAAAACAGTACAAAATTGTCAAGTTTTGAAAGTCTTTCGCGGAATGCCCCTCTTGAGGCCCATTTCACGGATGACTTCTCAATCCTTGCGCAGAAAATGTGTAAAGAGTGAGTGAGTTATAAAAAGGAACTACTAGTTTCAGTGGACTACTCACTCTTCAACTCTATATAATAATAGTAGAAAATTAATTTAAAACAGTACAAAATTGTCAAGTTTTGAAAGTCTTTCGCGGAATGCCCCTCTTGAGGCCCATTTCACGGATGACTTCCCAATCCTTGCGCAGAAAATGTGTAAAGAGTGAGTGAGTTAAAAGGAACTACTCGTTTCAGTGGACTACTCACTCTTCAACTCTATATAATAATAGTAATAGGGAGTTAGAATCTGACTCATTGACTGAGTAGTTCACTGAAAAGAGTAGTTCTTTTTAATAACTCACTCTTTACACATCTCTTCAGAAGTCTATCGTGGAATGGCCCTCCGTGTTGTTTATGAGGCTGGATGGACGGGTTTGGGGCGCTTATCTTCCCTTGCCGAATGGGCTGGAGTTGGGTTCGAAGGAGATGGTGGGGACGAATCCAGATTCACCGTCGACATAGTAGTTGACAGTCATGAGACGGCCGTCAGGCAGGAGCACGTAGTATTTACCTGAGTGGAAAGAAAACAATAGAATAATTAGCTGAGGGAAGAAGTAGAATAAAATATAATATACCCTGTTTACACTGCAAGAATGAGACTGAAAAGTCCCTTTACTCCCGCAGTATACACAAGGTCCTTATGTATTTGGTACAGAATATGTGTCGACATAGTAGTTGACAGTCATGAGACGGCCGTCAGGGAGCAGCACGCGATAATAGAATAATTAGCTGAGGAGAGTAATTAATGGAAGGGTTTTGCTTACATGTTTACAAGTCGTTTTTGCGTCACACCCATGGGCCGTAGGGGGATTGCCGAACACTTTAATGGTACTTCTTCAATAACGTACTGCCTGCAGTGCTGCAGTATTTACCTACCTAGTATCTTGTATCTCAATAAGTAATATCTACCTATATGGGTACCAAAAAGTAAATAAATGCTGAAGTAACTAACCGTACTTGCTAGTATGTTTGTTTAACAGGCCCGGACTATTTACAAAGCTGTTCAGATGATGGAAAAGTGGCTCCGAAGTACTTAATAGTTTTAGCTTATTTGGCATGCCAAGTGTTAGCTACACTTGGCATAATCTTCAAAGTAGGTACCTACAAGATCCTAGAGTCTTAGACAGAAGAACTAAAAGTGGTAAATAACTAGAAGCTGAAAGTGGCCTTTTATAGTTCCCTGACTGGGCCCAATATCCATTCGAAAAAACGACCCAAAAAAACACAAACTTTCGGGCTTGTTATAAAAAACATCGCGATAAAACATGAACAAACTCACTTCGTTCAGTTATTCGCCCGTGTTATGTGAACAGAGAAATCCTCTTGAAACTGTCTATCATCCTAATTCCTAATGAATTAAAAAAGGATCCAAACGTAAATTACATTCGCGTTGTGGATTGATGGCCGACAAACGGTTATATCACAAGACGCATTGCTCATTAACGGATGTTGAATTGAATGATAGAGTGCTTATAGGTTCCTCAAGTACTTGCCAGTGGTCCTAAACACATGAGATATAGCGGGCCATTTTTATTTCCTCGAAAGAGAGGTCCAAAAAATGTCTTCTTGGAATACTGCTTCTGTAGCAAAATAAATTTTGCGCTTTAATGTTTGCTAGGCTAGATTTTTGGTCTGGGGCGTGGCACCTGTTGATTTATCCGCATATTCTTGGAATAATAAAATATTTTTTTTTCTCTCTTTAGAGAGTAAATACTGGTCCTGTAAACAGTAGGACTCTCTCGGAAAAAGAGCCTCTACTAGTCTACTTGGACCTCAAAAGGGGACCAAAAAATACTCCTTCCAAATCCTGCCTTTTTTGTTAATATTTTATTAGTGGATATTATGTCCATTGTAACATTTCCATTTTATTTCGTTCTTGCTTTCTTTTAACTGGTGAGGTTCTGGAGGAGCTCTTCTACCACTATTGATTTTTCTTTTAGTCTGAGCCTTCGAGATATTTCACTAGGAAGGTCTTGAATATTTCTAAACTATGTGAGTCTCTTATGCCCTCATGAAGAGAATTCCTTTTCTCTGGTATTCTACCTTTTGCCGGGCCGCAAAAACCATCAAGGCCCGCGAGTTATGTATCACTGATGATGAATGTAATACATACAATACACATCTACTGAAAATATTAGTTAAGCAGTATCCAGTGCCTCCAAGGTAAATGATAGACCTGTAGTTGCGCCTATCTCTTATATCACTGCTGAATTCAATGTGATATTTGATATTTTGCATCCCAAACGAGGAAGTCGTTAGAGGAATTCATTTGTCTAAAATGTTTCGGATCTTTGAATGCGTGAATAAGCAGTGGTGTGGTCACTCAACCACTTTCTAGCCACACACGACGTTTGTGAACTTTGGTGATCAGGGGTGGAAAAAGTGCAATGTAAGGCCGGGATGGAACACACGTCTTCCTGATTATCAGGCACTTGTCTTTTATAGCAAGTGTACCTAATATTTTACCACTTTTATATCAAGTGTGCCTCGTTGTACTTAAGATCTGTATTATCACTAGGTACTTGGTTTTATTTATTTTTTCTGTACATATACATAATTATGCCCACTCAGCACATGGCAATTTCCGGAATGTCGTAGCATGCCCATCCCGTAGTATGCCTCTCATCAGATGGGCGAGAAGAGACACAATACTTCCCATTTAGGTGCTGGGTCAACACGTAAATACTTCCCATTTAGGTGCTGGGTCAAATAAACACAAACATGTAAAAAATGTAGAAATAGTTGTATCCTACAATTTTCCTGCGTCTAATCCATTCAGGCTTACACTCGCGCAAATTAATATGCTGGAATAATAGTACTTGAAACAATTAAAAGTTGTAATTTCCTTGTTTAATTGTTAATCGTCTAGGCATAGTTAAGCACTTCCTAACTATACGATGGTATCCTCAGAATACTTAATTTTAGCTTTTATTTCCTTGTTTAATTGTTAATCGTCTAGGCATAGTTAAGCACTTCCTAACTATACGATGGTATCCTCAGAATACTTAATTTTAGCTTTAATTGTTCTGTTCCCTGGTTAGCTTGGAGGGTAGCGCGTCTGCCTTGTAAGCGCTAGATCGCGGGTTTGATTCTCGCCCGGGGCGGATTTTATCCTCAACAGATAGGGTTTGTTCTCGAAACGGCTGGTTTTCTCCTGTTCTGTCTTTCCGCTTTCGGGACGGTAAGAGTTCAGTTAGAGTTCCCTCTATCAAACCCCTTGAAAACCTTCATTTCATGCACAAGTCTTTCCCAATAATATTCATGAGCACAGATATACTTGAGAAATTTTTAATTCGGTATCCTATAACTTCTTAAAAATACGTCCATACCAACCTGCCGAAAATATATGCATAGATCTTGTCTGATTGATATCTCTTCTAGGTTCTAAGGACTATACGTGCGCCTATACCAAATTTTAGCCGAAAATATATGCATAGATCTGATTGATAAAGTGCTGTCTGAGGAATACACTAATACGAATGTCATGGTTGAAGGACCTCATTGTTTTGACGGATTCTGCTTTACCATTGGCTATTACACTTGTAAGATACTTTTCCATACTTTGGTGATATGAGGCACTGATATCTGATGAGCACACACTCTATCAGGTAGACCTGACAGGTACGGTTGAAAAGGTCCGTTTGTCAGGTCTACCTGATACCGGATGAGCACATACACTTTCAGGCAGATCTGATCAGGTATACCTGTCATCAGGTCTACCTGATAGTGAGTAGCTGGCCTTATGTTACAATAAATAGTACATAGGTAGATCTAATTTGTACATAATATGCAATACGGCGATCAGTCCTACATAGACAGATATACGAATATACAAAGTACAATCATATTCTTCTGATATACATTGAGTTTTATTAACCTTGCTTTTGAACACACAAGTCGTGAATTACTGAATTGTGTGAGAAACATGTGAGATTATAGTTAGTCCAAGTTCTTGAACAGGTGTTTGTGTATGTTTTGTGTAGTAATGTTCAATGAATGAACCTAGTGTGAACGTGATTTTTATTTATTAATTTTTAATCGTTAAATGCGTAAACTTAACCTAGTGGTTTAGTAGTTAGGTGGACTTCGGATCTGGAGGTTGGTGGAAGCGATATGACTACCCATTTGAATGAAACATAGGAATACCTAATATGTATTCCTAATAGCGTACGCCTATACCAAATTTTAGCCGAAAATATATGCATAGATCTGATTGATAAAGTGCTGTCTGAGGAATACACTAATACGAATGTCGTGGTTGAAGGACCTCATTGTTTTGACGTATAGGTGCTTGGTAGTTGAGTAATTTTCTAACTTCATTTGCATTAAATTTATTTGCTTCGTATATTTTAGCATGTTAAAAGTGGTCGTGCAATAAGTTAAGTAAGTAGGAGTTTTTTTTTCTTCTTATAGTTATTAATTTAAAAATTACCCAATCAGTTACAGCAATAGAATATCAGGGATCTTAAACCTCCCTGACTGAAGATGTGAGGATGTTGTAGATTCTACATTATAAGCTGTAAAGATGTTTTATATTGTTGTTTAAGTTGCAAAATTACTAATTTTAGTTTCTTTTATTATTATTTTTTATTTTTAAATAATAGTACCTATCCTATCCTACATATTTGGCAACTCTGGTTTGAATGTCAGAGATAATTGCTTATTTTTGGCAATTTCCTTTGATTGTTCTTTGCATATAGGACTAGGACTAGGTCATTTTTACAAGGCATATTTTGCCACTAGTTTTAGTTTTTGTGAAATGCTTTAAATTTTATACCTACCATTCTTGGTTCTTCTAATGTTGAAATAAGTAAGAGATTTTTTTTAGCACCTGGAAAAGTCATGAAATTACATTATGTGATTTTGGGAAAAAGCGTATAAATCCTGTATTAGATTTTTGACTCAATCCGACCTGAAGGCTTTAGGGGCCCCGTAGGGTTCCTTCGCCTTGGAAGAGTAAAAAAAAAACTTACCGGTGAGGGTTCCTTCTTCTTGGAAGAGTAAAAAAGAAACTTGCCGGTGAGGGTTCCTTCTTCTTGGAAGAGTAAAAAAGAAACTTACCGGTGATGGTTTCTCCCCGGCTGGGTCTTCTACTTGGGGCCGGCAGGAGACGAGGGCGACGAAGCTGACGAATAACAGACTACACAGGACTTTCTGCATTTTGAGATATGTGTGGGAGGTTTGACTAGCTGTGAAGAAAAAAGGGTTGAATCTTATATTATAAAATCAAGATCCATTCACATTTCATATTTCACACACTGATCGGTCTATCTCCAGAACCACAACACCTAGTAATTAAATAAAGCAGTTGCGCTTACTTGAATGAGGTCTCTAAGTCAAAGAGCAGAGGTTGAATCTTATATTATAAAATCAAGATCCATTCACATTTCATATTTCACACACTGATCGCTCTATCTCCAGAACCACAACACCTAGTAATTGAATAAAGCAGTTGCGCTTACTTGAATGAGGTTTCTAAGTCAAAGAGCAGAAAAAATGAGAAACTAGGGAATTTTTCTTTTTCTTCTACGACTTCTAGATCTGGAGATAAATCGATTTAAAAAATACCGGTAAATCTTAAACTCTGACGTGTCGGTATTCGCTCCCGTACGCGATGACGTCACAGTACATGACTCCTCCCGCTTCGGTTGTTTAAAACCTTATTAGAGCAAAAAGAAAGATATGAAAGCACAAATCGGACTACCTTGAGGTGGTTTGACTAGGGAATTTTTCTTTTTCTTCTACGACTTCTAGATCTGGAGATAAATCGATTTAAAAAATACCGGTAAATCTTAAACTCTGACGTCACGGTATTCGCTCCCGTTGGCGATGACGTCACAGTACATGACTCCTCCCGCTTCGGTTGTTTAAAACCTTATCAGAGCGAAAAGAAAGATATGAAAGCACAAATCGGACTACCTTGAGGTGGTTTTGTCGAGATGGCCTTTAACCTTTGAATTTGAATTTTTTTCTTGGTATAGTTACCAATAATATTCATGTGGTACAGCTTTAATAGAAACAATGGCCCCAAACATTTAAAACAACAGTCACACGCTTCGTAAATTTGTAGAACAAATTGTCACTGAGAATAGATCTGCATAATTACGAGTACCTATTACGATTACTTCTATTATACATTTTATTTTCATATTGGAGCCCTGTGTCATTGGACTTCATGATGAAAGTTATGCAATCGATTGCATTGTTCAAATCAGACAAAGGACAGGGCAAAGTTCATACGACACCATACTTCGCACGGATTTATCAAAGTTTAAAACCTTTCAAAAGTAAAGAAGTGTCACCTGTGATCTCTAATTTTAATCTGAACATTCTGAACCAGAGATGTAGAGTGAGTGAGTCAATGGGTCAGATTCACTCACTCTTCAACTATCTAATTATAGAGAGTTGGGATCTGACTCTTTGACTGAGTATTCTACTGAAAAACGTTCTTTTTTTTAAAACTCACTCACTCTTTACACACCTCTAAAGGTGTGACAGTGTTCTTTACACACCTTTAAAGGTGGGTCTAAGCATAGTTGATCGTCCGTCGATCGATTTGGAGAATCTATGTTATCGAGGGAGTGTGGACAGTTCAGTCGACATCGATCGACTATGTGTGGACACTGGACACACTTTAATGTGAACTGTGTATTAACCCTGCAAGTCTATAGTCTCATGTTGTGATGTACTTTGGGCTTTGCGCAAGCTCAGATGATTCAAAAACACTATACTTCTCACGGATTTATCAAAGTAAAAAAAGAGAACTTCTAATCAACAGAATTGTCACCGATCTCTAATATTTTAATGTGAACTATTGACCCCCCAGTCATGTTCGAATACATTATTGAACTTTTGAACACTTGGTAACTTTGTGAAGCTCCATACAAGTAAATGAAGTTAAGTGCAGTGGATACAGTTACCATCCCTACTCTATTGATGTTGGAATGTATTTTGGACTTTGCGTAAGCACCAGATGCGTCAAAAACGCCCAAATGCCAGCCACTCAGACTCATACCGTCTCACAGACTTAGGTCGAAACGTGCGTGGCGGAAAAAAAGCTTGCAACCTAGGTCTCAGACGGTCTGAAGACTAAAGTTGGAAGCTTTTTCCGGCACTCACATTCCGACAGACCTACGTCTGTCAGACGGTCTGAGGTGGAGTCTGCCACCAAATCAGATCAACAAAATTCAACATGACACTGTAGACCTGGCCCTAAATAATTCAGTAACTTCCGAGTCCTCGGTGTCCTGCAGCCAAGTAGTGGATGTGTCAGTTCTACCACGTGATATAGGTATTTACCTACTTACAGTGTCACATGTATTGTTTGTGTAGTTGTCAGAGTATTGTAAACAATACACAATACATTTATATTCATGTTTTACGTATTTGTTTGTAAGTGGGAAATTAAAATCAATTAACCTTCCATACGCATTATTAAATAAGAGAATACTCATGTACTTGTACAATGTACATATCTAGTTTGTATTACAGGGTTTATGCACAACCTGAAAAAACTGGAAAAGTCATGGAATCTGAAAATCGGCCAAAAAGTCATGGGAAAGTATGGAAAATCGTGAAGATTTTACGAAAACCTGGAAAAGTCACGGACTTTGCAACCCGGTCAAAAATTAAAAGTTCAAATTAAATATCAAGTTTTCCGAAGAATGGCCTGCGGCGCATTCCCCCTCATATTCATCGACGTTCTGCATATTGCATATTTTATTTAAATGAAGGGGTAATTTAACTGATTTTTAAGTGCTTTCGCCCTCTAATTTTCTGGAAAACTCATGGTAATTTTCTGGAAAAGTCATGGAATTTAATTCCGGGAAAAGTGTATAAACCCTGTATTAACAATCTATTTAGGTATGATAAATGAGCCTTAAGGGCTCAGTAGGAATAATTTGATGATCACATCAACGTTAAACATATTATTATGCTAGACACGTTCAAAGTCATGGTTAAAACATAACACTTCATGATGGAGACATGCACAAAAGTCCTATATCAAACTTGTTAAAGTCATAAACGTTATATTAAATGAAGATCAACTCGAGGATGTTAGACATGCTCAAAAAATCAAAAGCCACAATATAAACTACTTGTTAAATAGATAGATTAGATAGTGACAACAATAATAATAATATTGGCCAGAAGATGTACGATAATTTAATCTGACTGGCCAATAAAACGAAAATTCTCTGTGACATATTGAACTCTATGATCTCCCACGCTAAAAAAATATACCTACAGGGTGAAAACAATAATTAAACTATATATAAAAAAAAAACTTGTTTCTTGTTTCACTATAACTCTCAAACTGTGCGGTGTTCCAATTTTGATGAAATTTGGCAAAAAACATTGATGCACAAAGAAAATTTTATTAGATTTTGGTCCCGATCAGGTGCCTTTGGACACTTCGTAGGAGCCTTTTTCTGCACAAATTCTAAAGTTCACTCTACTATACATACTAGTACAATTTCTAAGAAGGGAAACATGGGTACTCTATTGCCTGAAAAAGTCCTAACTTGCCCCTCCCCTATTTTTTCTCTCTTATTTCCGAAACTAATGGGGCACAGGAAAGTTGTTTGTCTTCAAGAAGCTTATCCTATTTTAATTAAATTTTGAAAACATGCTCAACATATTATATAGAAAATTCACTGATCATTTTGGGTCCTCATTGGGCCTTTGTAGGCTGCGCGTAGCCCTTTTTGAGTGAGCTCTACAATAAAATTCACTAAACTAAACGAGTTGTAAATCTTATCTTAGTTATAAAGAACAAAGTACCACACTGTATTAAGAGGAAATATATTTTATTACTGCCAAGATTCTATAAATTTTGTTGTAAACCTTATTTTTACTACCATGTTTACTATTTATATTTTATTAAAGTTAAAGTCGGTATTTATGTTACGATTTATCTCCAATACTTGTTTGCAACTTGACCGAATCATCTTTTGACTTTTGAACTCTTGGGTGCTTCCTGCTCTTATAATAGACTTAATGGAGTGTTCTGCAAAACTTTTTATATCTGTATTTTTAGTGGGTCAAAAATAAATGGTCAGCGAGCAGTTAAGCCGCAGATTTAAGTCACCAAGCTCAAATAACTTTAGGTAAGGTTGTTTAGGACGAACTTTTTGGTGCATTTTGAATTTTGGATTTAATGATAGAAAAAGTTCTGGAATAATATCAATCTTTTTGAATTGAATGACAAGGGATCTGCGTAGATGTGCAGTGGAAAAAATATTTTAGAGGAAACCAAAAATTGTCACTTGTTCGATACAATGAAAAGTGTGATTTTTTTTTTCTTTTCAAGTCATATTAAAAGCAGATTAATAGAGTTTTTCCAAAACAATCTATTTTTAAAGCACCAACACCAAAAACTTAAGATACCAAAAGGTTTTGTTTTATAAAAATGGAAAAAAGAAAGAAAGACACCATTACATTTGAAACACTGAAGTATGTAAGTAAACAAATTTTCAGAGGGATAATGGGGTTAAATGAAAACACTATGCAACTTTGAAATCCAAAAAAGGGTCTCCTCCACATCTCGAAAGCCATTCTCAAATATAAAATCCATTCCTGGAACCAAAAAGTCCAAAAACCTTTCATAAAAGCTTCAAGGGTCTCCTCCACATCTCGAAAGCCATTCTCAAATATAAAATCCATTCCTGGAACCAAAAAGTCCAAAAACCTTTCATAAAAGCTTGAAAATCACAACTTCACTCACCGTAGAAAAAAGGGTAAAAAAATCCAATAAAGGCACTCCGGAGGACCGAAAGAATCACTCGAAAAAGTGATTCGAAAAGAACGAAAATGAGATCGAACAAAAGCGAAGAGTTATAAACAAAGATTTAAGTTGAGGTGGTTAATCCAAGCACAGGCTGAGTAATGAAGTACAGGCAAGTGGAGGATGGGTCTTATATACCAGATCCTACTATTCCCCAGTCGGTGTCCTAGGGTGACTGCAGTCAAGTTCGCGATGATCTCATTGTGGTGGCTTTTTTTGGGGAAAGAATTCAGAATTCACGTGTCGAAATCGCCGACAATAGACAGACAAATGAAACAATGTCCTCTGACTTGGAAAACGTCTGAGACTTCTTGAAATCTAAGCCAATCTGCAATCTTCTTCCTAATCCTTTACGTATTGCTGCAATAATTTTTCAATAAGTAAAATTATTGTGAATCGAAAAAAAGCAAAGTAAAAATTGCTTTAAATTGCAAATCTTTAGTGAATCAAGTCACTAGTTGAAGCTAACTTTAGTTCTGATCGAATCAACATAATAAAGCCAGCCTAGTTGGTTTGGATGGTAGCGCGTCTGTTTTGTAAGCGCTAGGTTCGATTCCCGCCCGAGGCGGATTTTATCCTGAACGGACAAGGTTCGTTCCCGGAAGGGCTGGCTTTCTCCTATCCTGTCTTCCTTCTCTCTTCGCTTTCGGGACGATAAGACCTCGGCAGTCAACACACTAATCTACCTTGAATACCTATATGTACCTAGAGAAAAAATAAAATAAAATAAATGAGCGTCCTAATACAAGGGGGGAAAACAATTTATAATATAGCTTCATTTGCATTAAATTTATTTGCTTCGTATATTTTAGCATGTTAAAAGTGGTCGTGCAATAAGTTAAGTAAGTAGGAGTTTTTTTTTCTTCTTATAGTTATTAATTTAAAAATTACCCAATCAGTTACAGCAATAGAATATCAGGGATCTTAAACCTCCCTGACTGAAGATGTGAGGATGTTGTAGATTCTACATTATAAGCTGTAAAGATGTTGTATATTGTTGTTTAAGTTGCAAAATTACTAATTTTAGTTTCATTTATTATTATTTTTTTTATTTTTTTTAAATAATAGTACCTATCCTATCATACATATTTGGCAACTCTGGTTTGAATGTCAGAGATAATTGCTTATTTTTGGCAATTTCCTTTGATTGTTCTTTGCATATAGGACTAGGTCATTTTTACAAGGCATATTTTGTCACTAATTTTAGTTTTTGTGAAAAGCTTTAAATTTTATACCTACCATTCTTGGTTCTTCTAATGTTGAAATAAGTAAGAGATTTTTTCTAGCACCTGGAAAAGTCATGAAATTACATTATGTAATTTTGGGAAAAAGCGTATAAATCCTGTATTAGATTTTTGACTCAATCCGACCTGAAGGCTTTAGGGGCCCCGTAGGGCCGTAGGGTTCCTTCTTCTTGGAAGAGTAAAAAAGAAACTTACCGGTGAGGGTTCCTTCTTCTTGGAAGAGTAAAAAAGAAACTTACCGGTGATGGTTTCTCGCTACATGATGCCGTTTATTTCATTCCTTAATTCCCAGCCGTTTCTGAGATATAAGCGTGGTTCGCAAATCACGAACCACCCTGTATTTTAATGTGAACTATTGACCCCCCAGTCATGTTCGAATACATTATTGAACTTTTGAACACTTGGTAAGCTCCATACAAGTAAATGAAGTTAAGTGCAGTGGATACAGTTACCATCCCTACTCTATTGATGTTGGAATGTATTTTGGGTTTTGCGTAAGCCCCAGATGCGTCAAAAACGCCCAAATGCCAGCCACTCGGACACATACCGTCTCACAGACTTAGGTCTGTCGGAACGTGTGTGGCGAAAAAACCTAGGTCTCAGACGGTCTGAAGACTAAAGTTGGAAGCTTTTTCCGGCACTCACATTCCGACAGACCTAGGTCTGTCGTCCCAGGCTGTGCACCGGGTTGTGCATTATCTCGACTATCCCAAAATAGCTTTTAAGAAAATTGGTTCTTTTGAATCCATATTTGAACGCCTTTTAAAAATGATCACTTTGATCATTCCAAAGTTGTCTTTTGGAGAATGGGTTCTTTTCATCGATGAAGGATAACCAGGCGCCACTGGACTTTGTGGTGTGGATTCTTTTCTATATCAGACGGTCTGAGGTGGAGTCTGCCACCAAATCAGATCAACAAAATTCAACATGACACTGTAGACCTGGCCCTAAATAATTCAGTAAATTCCGAGTCCTCGGTGTCCTGCAGCGAAGTAGTGGATGTGTCAGTTCTACCACGTGATATAGGTATTTACCTACTTCCAGTGTCACATGTATTGTGTGGTTGTCAGAGTATTGTAAACAATACACAATACATTTATATTCATGTTTTACGTATTTGTTTGTAAGTGGGAAATTAAAATCAATTAACCTTCCATACGCATTATTAAATAAGAGAATACTCATGTACTTGTACATATCTAGTTTGTATTACAGGGTTTATACGCAACCTGAAAAAACTGGAAAAGTCATGGAATCTGAAAATCGGCCAAAAAGTCATGGGAAAGTATGGAAAATCGTGAAGATTTTACGAAAACCTGGAAAAGTCACGGACTTTGCAACCCGGTCAAAAATTAAAAGTTCAAATTAAATATCAAGTTTTCCGAAGAATGGCCTGCGGCGCATTCCCCCTCATATTCATCGACGTTCTGCATATTGCATATTTTATTTAAATGAAGGGGTAATTTAACTGATTTTTAAGTGCTTTCGCCCTCTAATTTTCTGGAAAAGTCATGGAATTTAATTCCGGGAAAAGCGTATAAACCCTGTATTAACAATCTATTTAGGTATGATAAATGAGCCTTAAGGGCTCAGTAGGAATAATTTGATGATCACATCAACGTTAAACATATTATTATGCTAGACACGTTCAAAGTCATGGTTAAAACATAACACTTCATGATGGAGACATGCACAAAAGTCCTATATCAAACTTGTTAAAGTCATAAACGTTTTATATTAAATGAAGTTATATTAAGTGTTATATTAAATGAAGATCAACTCCAGGATGCTAGACATGCTCAAAAAATCAAAAGCCACAATAAAAAACTACTTGTTAAATAGATAGATTAGATAGTGACAACAATAATAATAATATTGGCCAGAAGATGTACGATAGTTTAATCTGACTGGCCAATAAAACAAAAATTCTCTGTGACATAATGAACTCTATGATCTCCCACGCTAAAGAATATACCTACAGGGTGAAAACAATAATTAAACTCATTTTTTTTTTTTTCAAAAAAACTAAAATTTTTGTTTCTTGTTTCACTACAACTCTCAAACTGTGCGGTGTTCCAATTTTGATGAAATTTGGCAAAAAACATTGATGCACAAAGAAAATTTTATTAGATTTTGGTCCCGATCAGGTGCCTTTGGACACTTCGTAGGAGCCTTTTTCTGCACAAATTCTAAAGTTCACTCTACTATACATACTAGTACAATTTCTAAGAAGGGAAACATGGGTACTCTATTGACTGAAAAAGTCCTAACTTGCCCCTCCCCTATTTTTTCTCTCTTATTTCCGAAACTAATGGGGCACAGGAAAGTTGTTCATCTTCAAGAAGCTTATCCCATTTTGATTAAATTTTGAAAACATGTTCAAAATATTACATAGAAAATTCACTGATCATTTTGGGTCCTCATTGGGCCTTTGTAGGCTGCGCGTAGCCCTTTTGAGTGAGCTTTATAGTAAAATTCACTAAACTAAACGGGTTATAAATCTTATCTTAGTTATAAAGAACAAAGTACCACACTGTATTAAGAGGAAATATATTTTATTGCTGCCAAGATTCTATAAATTTTATTGTAAACCTTATTTTTACTACCATGTTTACTATTTATATTTTATTAAAGTTAAAGTCGGTATTTATATTTATGTTACGATTTATCTCCAATAGTTGTTTGCAACTTGACCGAATCATCTTTTGACTTTTGAACTCTTAGGTACTTCCTGCTCTTATAACAAACTTAATGGAGTGTTCTGCAAGACTTTTTATATCTGTATTTTTAGTGGGTCAAAAATAAATGGTCAGCGAGCAGTTAAGCCGCAGATTCAAGTCACAAAGCTCAAATAACTTTAGGTAAGGTTGTTTAGGACGAACTTTTTGGTGCATTTTGAATTTTGGATTCAATGATAGAAAAAGTTCTGGAATAATATCAATCTTTTTGAATTGAATGACAAGGGATCTGCGTAGATGTGCAGTGGAAAAAATATTTTAGAGGAAACCAAAAATTGTCACTTGTTCGATACAATGAAAAGTGTGATTTTTTTTTTCTTTTCAAGTCATATTAAAAGCAGATTAATAGAGTTTTTCCAAAACAATCTATTTTTAAAGCACCAACACCAAAAACTTAAGATACCAAAAGGTTTTGTTTTATAAAAATGGATTTACGTATTTGTTTGTAAGTGGGAAATTAAAATCAATTAACCTTCCATACGCATTATTAAATAAGAGAATACTCATGTACTTGTACATATCTAGTTTGTATTACAGGGTTTATACGCACAATAGATCTACAGAGGTCGCAGTGTTAATTGCATACTCTCTTGGGAGAGGAGCAACCAGTCCCATAATAAATAAATAATAAATAATAGTAACTATCAAAGTGAAGATCTTTAGCTTGGTAAAAGATGGCTAAAAGCCTTTCTAGTTAAGAAACCACAAAGCGAGGTTGCCAGTCCAGTTATTATCGGTTAACCCCTTTGCGGATATGTTGGGTAAAATCTCCTGTAGAGGTGAAGATAAAATGTTCACTTGTGTTGGAGGGGGGCGAAGCCCCCCTCCCGAGCACGAAGTGCGAGTCTAAATAATACGCACATAGATATTTAGAAGACGAGGATCTTAAAAAAAAGCTGATACTAGGTGTTTTGAAAGTACTGTAGCTCCATTATTTTGATTAAAAAAAAAAACAACAACAACAACAACAACAACAACAACGAAGGCATACAGACTACTGGTAACTGGTAACACTCCAAATTCATTAAGAGGCCAGTAGAATATACCTTGTTTATCTTGCCAGAATGAGACTGTAGTCCCTTTGCTCCCAGTCACAAAGTCTATTACAGGATGTCCAAAACTTGATAGTATATTAAGGGGTGATAGATTAATTCAAAATCAGACATTTTCTCTCTATAGGGGTCCACAAATGATCTGAATTTGAGCTACATTTGTTCTAAGTTATGGCAAGAAGATTGAACTATCGTCACTAACCCCACGAAACTTTTCAGACACCCTGTCTCGTCTTGTAAGGTCACAAAGGTCATTACGACGTTCTGCATATTGCATATTTTATTTAAATGAAGGGGTAATTTAACTGATTTTTAAGTGCTTTCGCCCTCTAATTTTCTGGAAAACTCATGGTAATTTTCTGGAAAAGTCATGGAATTTAATTCCGGGAAAAGTGTATAAACCCTGTATTAACAATCTATTTAGGTATGATAAATGAGCCTTAAGGGCTCAGTAGGAATAATTTGATGATCACATCAACGTTAAACATATTATTATGCTAGACACGTTCAAAAGTCATGGGTAAACCATAACACTTCATGATGGAGACATGCACAAAAGTCCTATATCAAACTTGTTAAAGTCATAAACGTTATATTAAATGAAGATCAACTCGAGGATGTTAGACATGCTCAAAAAATCAAAAGCCACAATATAAACTACTTGTTAAATAGATAGATTAGATAGTGACAACAATAATAATAATATTGGCCAGAAGATGTACGATAATTTAATCTGACTGGCCAATAAAACGAAAATTCTCTGTGACATATTGAACTCTATGATCTCCCACGCTAAAAAAATATACCTACAGGGTGAAAACAATAATTAAACTATATATAAAAAAAAAACTTGTTTCTTGTTTCACTATAACTCTCAAACTGTGCGGTGTTCCAATTTTGATGAAATTTGGCAAAAAACATTTATGCACAAAGAAAAGTTTATTAGATTTTGGTCCCGATCAGGTGCCTTTGGATACTTCGTAGGAGCCTTTTTCTGCACAAATTCTAAAGTTCACTCTACTATACATACTAGTACAATTTCTAAGAAGGGAAACATGGGTACTCTATTGACTGAAAAAGTCCTAACTTGCCCCTCCCCTATGAAAGAAACTTACCGGTGATGGTTTCTCGCCGGCTGGGTCTTCTACTTGGGGCCGGCAGGAGACGAGGGCGACGAAGCTGACGAATAACAGACTACACAGGACTTTCTGCATTTTGAGATATGTGTGGGAGGTTTGACTAGCTGTGAAGAAAAAAGGGTTGAATCTTATATTATAAAATCAAGATCCATTCACATTTCATATTTCACACACTGATCGCTCTATCTCCAGAACCACAACACCTAGTAATTGAATAAAGCAGTTGCGCTTACTTGAATGAGGTTTCTAAGTCAAAGAGCAGAAAAAATGAGAAACTAGGGAATTTTTCTTTTTCTTCTACGACTTCTAGATCTGGAGATAAATCGATTTAAAAAATACCGGTAAATCTTAAACTCTGACGTCACGGTATTCGCTCCCGTTGGCGATGACGTCACAGTACATGACTCCTCCCGCTTCGGTTGTTTAAAACCTTATTAGAGCAAAAAGAAAGATATGAAAGCACAAATCGGACTACCTTGAGGTGGTTTTGTCGAGATGGCCTTTAACCTTTGAATTTGAATTTTTTTCTTGGTATAGTTACCAATAATATTCATGTGGTACAGCTTTAATAGAAACAATGGCCCCAAACATTTAAAACAACAGTCACACGCTTCGTAAATTTGTAGAACAAATTGTCACTGAGAATAGATCTGCATAATTACGAGTACCTATTACGATTACTTCTATTATACATTTTATTTTCATATTGGAGCCCTGTGTCATTGGACTTAATGATGAAAGTTATGCAATCGAATGCATTGTTCAAATCAGACAAAGGACAGGGCAAAGTTCATACGACACCATACTTCGCACGGATTTATCAAAGTTTAAAACCTTTC
This sequence comes from Diaphorina citri, assembly GCF_000475195.1. Classification (NCBI taxonomy): domain Eukaryota; kingdom Metazoa; phylum Arthropoda; class Insecta; order Hemiptera; family Psyllidae; genus Diaphorina; species Diaphorina citri. The sequence goes on along the minus strand of NW_007377452.1, from coordinate 32,353 downwards.
AAAAGTAAAGAAGTGTCACCTGTGATCTCTAATTTTAATCTGAACCAGAGATGTAGAGTGAGTGAGTCAATGGGTCAGATTCACTCACTCTTAAACTATCTATTTATAGAGAGTTGGGATCTGACTCTTTAAATGAGTATTCTACTGAAAACGGTTCTTTTTTATAACTCACTCACTCTTTACACACCTCTGGGTGTGTCTAAGCATAGTTGACCGTCCGTCGATCGATTTGGAGAATCTATGTTATCGAGGGAGTGTGGACGGTTCAGTCGACATCGATCGACGGCCGGTCGACTATGTGTGGACACACTTTAATGTGAACTGTGTATTAACCCTGCAAGTTTATAGTCTCATGTTGTGATGTACTTTGGGCTTTGCGCAAGCTCAGATGCTTCAAAAACACTATACTTCTCACGGATTTATCAAAGTAAAAAAAAGAGAACTTCTAATCTACAGAATTGTCACCGATCTCCTTTTTCAAAACGGAGATTTCTTTTTCAATGTGAAGGTTGCATCTCCTCTCAAATGCCCCGCGGGTTTTTGCACGTTAATCAATGCCACCAATAGTCTTTTACAACGGCAATTGTTATACCAATTAAGTGATTCTTTTTAAGGGAGGTATGTACTTTAATGAGAGTTATTTACATAGGGAAACTATAACAATGAGTCCTTGTATGTATGTACTTTAGTTGTGTCAATTGTGTGATTGTTCAATGTTCATTATAGGCATGTATTTTACATGACTTGTTGTATTGTCTCAGGAATGTGTGACATCTTCTATTCTTCTCCTTGATCCGCAAGAGCAAGGATGTGCAAGTTTAAATCCTCATTGTCTTTCGGGTGACAATGCGTGACTGCATATCGATTATAATTGCGGATTGTCATTTAGTTGTGACTTGTGAATGAGTGACAACGGAGGCCCACTACTAAATGGAATCATTTACATAGCTTGTTCAAATTCTAATAGCTAGCAGTAGAAAAGGAATTGATTAAGAGCCATTTCCTTGGATTACCAACCTCAGTGGTGCAGTGGTTAACGCGTTGGACTTTTCATCTTACCTAGGTGTAACAATTGGGGAACAATATTTGTGACAAGCATTCAACTTCTTGAAAACGGAGATTTCTTTTTCAATGTGAAGGTTGCATCTCCTCTCAAATGCCCCGCGGGTTTTTGCACGTTAATCAATGCCATCAATAGTCCTTTACAACGGCAATTGTTATACCAATTAAGTGATTCTTTTTAAGGGAGGTATGTACTTATTTATTGAGAGTTATGTATTTACAGAGGGAAACTATGTACATTTAACAGTCAGACTCCTTGTCCGGTATGTACTTTAGTTATGCCAATTGTCAATATTGTGTGATTGTTCATTATAGGCAATTATTTTACATGACTTCTTGTATTGTCTCAGGAATATGTGAGATCTTCTTCTCCTTGATCCGCAAGAGCAAGGATGTGCAGTTTAAATCCTCATTGTCTTTCGGGTGACAATGCGTGACTGCATATCGATTGTAATTGCGGATTGTCACTTAGTTGTGACTTGTAAATGAGTGACAACGGAGGCCCACTATTGAATTGAACCATTTACATAGCTTGTTCAAATTCTAACAGCTAGCAGTAGAAAAGGAATTGATTAAGAGCCATTTCCTTGGATTACCAACCTCAGTGGAGCAGTGGTTGGACTTTTCATCTTATCTAGGTGTCATAAAATTTATCCAGGTGTAACAATTGGGGAACGATATTTGTGACAAGCATTTAGGTATTTCCATATTCAGCACTTGACAGAAGAACCCCTTCTTCGGCTCAAACCTGAAATGGAGAAGAATTACAAGTCAGACACGGTTGGTCTAGTGTTAATGCGCTTGCTTGCATGCAGAAGGTCGGGTTCGAATCCCACCATCGACAAAAAATTGTACTCGTTTTTCGATTGCAAATATTTCAACGGGTTACTTTCTGGTGTTCCCAACACCCAGCACCTAAATGGGAAGTATTGTGTCTCTTCTCGCCCATCTGATGAGAGGCATACTATACGGGATGGGCATGCTATGACACAGGCCACATGCGTCTAATGTAGCAGTTGTTCCATTGCTACGAAATAAAAACGGCGGTGGAACACTCATCTTAAAAAAAAAAAAAATCTTGCTACAGTATTGCAGTATAGTAGATAGTACCATTAGAGATAACCAGGGACGGATTGCAATTATTCAAAGATGCCTTTTTTATGCACACAATATGCGGGCGGGCGGCTAAGTTAGGTTAGCTAGGTTATCCCTCCTCCTGACATTTAAACTAATATAAATACTCTCACTGTTGGAAAAAAATACATAAATAGGAAAATATGAGAATTAAAAGTCTTTAAAGAAGTCATTATCTCTCCACCATCACATGACACCACGACATTGCTAGACCAAGGTGCTCAAATTGAGAATGACTAGGAACTAGAACAGTGGTGTAAGCATAGATACGGTTTGCTCAGTGGTAACGCGCTTGCAGAAGGTCCCGGGTTCGAGTCCAAGAGTTGGCAAAAAATTGCAAATATTTTTCACGGTTTGCCCAGTGGTAACGCGCCAGAAGGTCCCGGGTTCGAGTCCCAGAGTCGGCATAAAAATTTGTACTTAATCTTATTTCGACTGGAAAGATCAAGTTCAAACAAATAGATTCCTCTTTTATGTTATTTATTTTAGTGTTAACTAAGTGATTGCTTACTTTTCTTTATTGTTTCAGGTAAGATCCCTGCATTGTGATAGCATTTCAAGGCATTTTCTGCAGTAGAAACTTCTCTGGTAAGTATTTTAGAGACAATTGCAAATCCATAGCTAATCCTAATCCTCCGTTTTTCGAAGGATCTCAAACAAATTAATTCCTTCCCAAGTAACCAAAATAGGATTCTATCCGGGTAGAACCCAGATAGAATCCTGGTATAAAAGAGGATAATCAAAGGATCCGATCCCAGGCTGTGCACCGGGTTGTGCATTATCTCGACTATCCCAAAATAGCTTTTAAGAAAATTGGTTCTTTTGAATCCATATTTGAACGCCTTTTAAAAATGATCACTTTGATCATTCCAAAGTTGTCTTTTGGAGAATGGGTTCTTTTCATCGATGAAGGATAACCAGGCGCCACTGGACTTTGTGGTGTGGATTCTTTTCTATATTTTTTTAAGAATAGAAAAATATGTACCCATGTGACATTTAGCGGCAGCCTTGCACTTTTGCAGGCGAAAAGAAAAAGAAACAAAATATCTATCTCCCAACCTAAGCTTGATAAGTCGTCACGAAATCTTCAGCTATGTTTAATAATTTATCGGTTAACCCCTTTGCGGATATGTTGGGTAAAATCTCCTGTAGAGGTGAAGATAAAATGTTCACTTGTGTTTAGTAACTATCAAAGTGAAGATCTTTAGCTTGGTAAAAGATGGCTAAAAGCCTTTCTAGTTAAGAAACCACAAAGCGAGGTTGCCAGTCCAGTTAGCTTGGAGGGTATCATGTTTGCATTGTAAGCCCTAGGGTTTGGGTTCAATTCCCGTCTGGGGCGGATTTTATCCTGAAGGGATAAGGTTCGTTCTCGGAACGGCTGGCTTTCTCCTATCCTGTCTTCCTTCTCTCCTCACTTTCGGGACGATAAGACCTTAGCAGTTACAGCTTCCTCTATCAAACCTCTTTAAAAAAAGTTATCAGGTTATCACCCTAAGGAATTTCTTGGACACAGAACAAGTTAATGGTTTGAAGTGATCTATTCTACCATATCATTGGGTATTGGGTCCTGACCAAGCATTGAACAATTCACATGGATTATCTTCCCAACACTTGAACATCTATCATTATCATCAGATAACTACTCCTAATCACCTGCACATGTGTGAACTGACTCACTACAGATTGATGGGTCTGAGTCCAGTTAGCTTGGAGGGTATCATGTTTGCATTGTAAGCCCTAGGGTTTGGGTTCAATTCCCGTCTGGGGCGGATTTTATCCTGAAAGGATAAGGTTCGTTCTCGGAACGGCTGGCTTTCTCCTATCCTGTCTTCCTTTTCTCTTCACTTTCGGGACGATAAGACCTTAGCAGTTACAGCTCCCTCTATCAAACCTCTTTAAAAAAGTTATCAGGTTATCACCCTAAGGAATTTCTTGGACACAGAACAGGTTAATGGTTTGAAGTGATCTATTCTACCATATCATTGGGTCCTGACCAACCATTGAACAGTTCACATGGATTATCTTCCCAACACTTGAACATCTATCATTATCCCAAGATAACTACTCCTAATCACCTGCACATGTGTGAACTGACTCACTACGGATTGATGGGTCTGAGTTCTGATCCCGTCAGCTTCAGAAAATTTTCCAGGTTCTCTATTTATTTATTTTTAACCATTTTTGGTCTGAGCGGCATAACTACTTCGAGCTTATCTCATCTTCTCATAAGTAATAATTTTAAAATGTATAATAATATTGCCTATCTAAAGGACTAAAGAGTCCCTTAACCTACTATTGCTGTCAAAGAGGCTACTACTATTGCTGTCGAATTCTCAAAAAGGTCCGTCATCGGCAGGGATTTAACCCTCGCCCTCTTCATTACCAGGTGAGGGCCTTTACCAGTACACCCCTGGGGCACATAAATAGGCATGTTTAGACAAAAGTATAAAATTTTATTCGCATAGATTTATTTTTGTGTTGGTGACTATGGTTATGTATAGTCTTAGTCTTCTATGTCTATTTGTCTGTAAGTATTTTCTATTATAAACCATGTCTATTTCTCTATATATTTTCTTCGAGTCTTATTGATTGGAAATTTATTGATTTCATTAATTGCTTTCTGGTTTTCTTGGCAAGAGATCCTATCTGCCCTGCGTGAGCTTTGTTTGTTTATCAATTCATCACTTCGCTGTCCAGCCCGAAATCCGGTTCTGTACTCTCGTCGAAAGTTACGCTCGTTCAAGGTTGAATGGCGTTAGAGGATTTACGACTTTGTACGGTTGGGATGCTTTCTGCCAAAGTTTCATTTTAAATTGTCATCAGTAAATGGTTTCTTCTAATTAAATTGATCCCAAAGGCAAGGTAAACCTAGACCCTTGACAAATCGAGTGTGCCTGAAGAAATGTGATGTGCTCCAATCCACTCGACCCCATAAAACTTTGCAGGTAGGATCTTTCGAAAATGAAGATCAAAAAATCACAACTTCACTCACCGTAGAAAAAAAGGGTAAAAAATCCAATAAAGGCACTCCGGGGGACCGAAAGAATCACTCGAAAAAGTGGTACGAAAAGAACGAAAATGAGATCGAACAAAAGCGAAGAGTTATAAACAAAGATTTAAGTTGAGGTGGTTAATACAAGCACAGGCTGAGTAATGAAGTACAGGCAAGTGGAGGATGGGTCTTATATACCGAAGATCAAAAGTATTCGCGAGCCAAAGCTGGAGCATTGCCGTACGGTATAAACCCCGAAATATCCTAACATTTCCAGCAGTTAAAAAAGGGTTGCCATCCAAAATTTCTCACTGCGATTAAAATTCCTATAAATCCTATGAGGAATGTACAAAATTACATCATCTTGTGTGCATACCATATTGTGTTATTTCGGTTCAAAAACTTTAAAGCCCTATATCTCAAAACAACGATTTGTCCCAAGGGCCCTTTTTCCATTCTGCTCCTCAATTTCTTATCACAATTCAACATTCAAAAATTAAAATACTGATGACTTGATCATCTATGTTTTCATTCATGTTTACCTATGAAACTGAAAACATTCCTTGTTAATTAAATAGATACGATTACATGTCTAGGATTCTAGACACATAATCAAAATTAGCCAAGGTAATTAATAATCGAAAAAAGAACCGCACATCAAAATCTTGCAATAAGCAATACACTGGAGGGCGAAAAATTTGGGCTGGTTTGCATTTCCGTTCGTTTAATCTGACAGCCTCACCATATTGTACCAAAACCTCAATTTCTTATCACAATTCAACATTCAAAAATTAAAATACTGATGACTTGATCATCTATGTTTTCATTTATGTTTACCTATGAAACTAAAAACATTCCTTGTTAATTAAACAGATACGATTACATGTCTATGATTTTAGACACATAATCAAAATTAGCCAAGGTAATTAATAATCGAAAAAAGAACCGCACATCAAAATCGTGCAATAAGCGATACACTGGAGGGCGAAAAATTTGGGCTGGTTTGCGTTTCCCGTTCGTTTAATCTGACAGCCTTTTCTGAATGTTTAAAAAAGAGATAAGGTCCGTTCTCGGAGAAAGCCAGGCAAAATTTCTCCTTTTCTGTTCCTCTCTCTTCGATTTCGGGACCATAAGAGACCTCTTGAAAAAAAATCAAAATGTTTTTTGATGTCAGCTACAGTCTGGTTTTCTAGTTGACTCTCTCTCTCTCTTTCTCTCTCTCACTCTCTCTCTCACTCTCTCTCTCTCTCACTCTCTCTCTCTCTCTCTCTCTCTTCAATTTCCAAAGTCAATCTGTCCCAATTTTTTTGCATCTCAGTGTACTTTAGGTATACCTTGTAAGAGATTTACAAGATTACGGTAAAAAGACTCTCTCTCTCTCTCTCTCTCTCTCTCTCTCTCTCTCTCTCTCTCTCTCTCTCTCTCTCTCTCTCTCTCTCTTCAATTTCCAAAGTAAATCTGTCCCAATTTTTTTGCATCTCAGTGTACTTTAGGTATACCTTGTAAGAGATTTACAAGATTACTGTAAAAAGACCCAGTCCGCATTGTAAACAAGAATGTACAATATCGTATTATTTGTATGCGTCATCCTAGAGATCATAGACTTAGATACAAGATTAGCAATGTCACTTGTAACACTTGTTTGTGTGGATTTGTTCGCGCCTTTCTGTTCTTAAACCAAAATCGTCCAATCTTGTTGTCGTTTTTCTTCTTTTTGTCTCTGTTGTTATTCTTCTTTTTTTCTTGTTGGTGTTGTTGGTTTTGTCATTATTTTTGTGTTTGTTTGCTGGTGCTGCTCCTGTTGTTGGTGTTGTGGATGTCGGTGTTGCTGCTGCTGTTGTTGGTGATATCGTTGGTGATTTTGCTGTTGTTCCTGGCTGGTTGGTTCTCTCGTTGTTGGTGTTAAGGAGAACGTTTCAACATGAACTTGTATTCCCTATCCAAGTTTCAAGGTAAATGGTTTCTTCAAATTAAATTGATCCCTAGGGCAAGGAAAAACTAGACCCTTGACAAATGGTGTGTGTCTGAAGACATGTGATGTGTTCCAATCCACTCGACCCCGAGGTGCTGTAAAAGGTGCTCAAAAGTTGCAAGATTTGACCCATACAAACAAACATCCTAAGGTAAACAAAACAATGTAAAAATATCTTTGTACAATATCAACATTTCTTCGGAGTTAAAGGTGGATACTCTTAGAGGTATGATGTTACTGATGTAGTTATTAGAGGATCTTCTTCATAGCTTAGTGTAGTTATGTGCTTTAACATTACACTTTAAACCTTGACCTCACACACATGCAGCAGATTCCCTACAAACCTATTAATAGGGCCAGCAGGTTACTCTTAGAGGTATGATGTTACTGATGTAGTTATTAGAGGATCTTCTTCATAGCTTAGTGTAGTTATGTGCTTTAACATTACACTTTATACCTTGACCTCACACACATGCAGCAGATTCCCTACAAACCTATTAATAGGGCCAACAGGTTAAATCTAAATAATACGCACATAGATATTTAGAAGACGAGGATCCTAAAAAAAGCTGATACTAGGTGTTTTGAAAGTACTGTAGCTCCATTATTTTGATTTAAAAAAAAAAAAAAAAAAAAAACAAACAGCTACAGAGTAATTCATAAAGTGTTGCTTATTTAAAAAAAAAAAAAAAAAAAAACAACAAAAACAACAACAACAACAACGAAGGCATACAGACTACTGGTAACACTCCAAATTCATTAAGAGGCGAGTAGAATATATACCTTGTTTATCTTGCCAGAATGAGACTATAGTCCCTTTGCTCCCAGTCACAAAGTCTTTTACAGGATGTCCAAAACTTGATAGTATATTAAGGGGTGATAGATTAATTCAAAATCAGACATTTTCTCTCTATAGGGGTCCACAAATGATCTGAATTTGAGCTACATTGGTTCTACGTTATGGCAAGAAGATTGAACTATCGTCACTAACCCCACGAAACTTTTCAAACACCCTGTCTCGTCTTGTAAGGTCGCAAAGGTCATTGATGGATTGTTTCGATCAAAGTTCTTATCAAGGTCAAAATCGAACTGATGATGCTCTATTCAAATGCGCATCGCTTTGCGGTTTCTATATCACCAGGGCTGGCAGCTTGGAGTCCGCTGGTTCGATTTTGCTTCGGAGTTCGAACAGATCTTGAGACCGATTTTGCTTTCTGCAATTTCGTTGCGGTAACAGCAAGTTGTTCCCGGTAACTGGGGTTTATGTATCCAGCCTATTCAAACAAATAGATTCCTCTTTTATGTTATTTATTTTAGTGTTAACTAAGTGATTGCTTACTTTTCTTTATTGTTTCAGGTAAGATCTAAGATCCCTGCATTGTGATAGCATTTCAAGGCATTTTTTGCAGTAGAAACTTCTCTGGTAAGTATTTTAGAGACAACTGCAAATCCATAGCTAATCCTAATCCTCCGTTTTTCGAAGGATCTCAAACAAATTAATTCCTTCCCAAGTAACCAAAATAATCCTGGTATAAAAGGGGATAATCGTAGGATCCGATCCCAGGCTGTGCACCGGGTTGTGCATTATCTCGACTATCCCAAAATAGCTTTTAAGAAAATTGGTTCTTTTGAATCCATATTTGAACTCCTTTTAAAAATAATCACTTTGATCATTCCAAAGTTGTCTTTTGGAGAATGGGTTCTTTTCATCGATGAAGGATAACCACGCGCCACTGGACTTTGTGGTGTGGATTCTTTTCTATCTTTTTTTAAGAATAGAAAAATATGTACCCATGTGACATTTAGCGGCAGCCTTGCACTTTTGCAGGCGAAAAGAAAAAGAAACAAAATATCTATCTCCCAACCTAAGCTTGATAAGTCGTCACGAAATCTTCAGCTATGTTTAATAATTTATCGGTTAACCCCTTTGCGGATATGTTGGGTAAAATCTCCTGTAGAGGTGAAGATAAAATGTTCACTTGTGTTTAGTAACTACTCATCTCAAATCTGAAGGAACAATTAGGAAATTACGTTGAATCTGGAATTGCAATTATGTAAGACTGTAAGAAATATTAAAATATGTTGTCGCAGATCCTCCAAAGCTGAGTGTACCCCCTATTCCAAGCACAAGCCCGAAAAAACTTCGACTCTTCCGGAAAGCGAATCCGGGTCCTCCGCTGTAAAAGTCTAGTGTAATACCCTCTCGGTCACAGATGATGCCTCAATTAACAATAATTCCTGTCAAAAAATGGAGGCTGCCTTGGAGAAGATTCCAATATAACGCAAAGGTGGAGTAACGCTGAAAAGTAAGGAGGAAAAAAACGCAATACGAAGTCTGCAATTTGTTTCTATTCTACATATAGGTAAAAACTTAATTAGAAATAGTAGAATGGTATGCAAATTTCAAGCCAGGAAAATGGTCTTTTTCCCAAGAGCTACTAATGCATTCATTGTTCATTGCCATAAAATTGGATTAATATTATATGTTCACGATCAAAAAAACCGCATGAAACAATAAATTGCATAATTTTACTACCAGGAGAATCCTTGTCATTGTCACCAACTGTGAATGTTGGAGATGCGTTGGCCAGACTGGAAATCTTTCAGAGAACTTATTCAAAATAATAATGACAACTCCATGTTCATCCCGCTGGGACTGAAAAATCCCTTCATCCTACAGTTCAACCAAAGTTATTTGACATAATTATATAATGTTATGTATTTTTCTAAATCAACATTGTAAAATGATTGCAAAAATGCACAGCACAAAATGCAAGAATTCATGCATTTGAGACTATAAAAATATGAAAATTAATCTGATTCATGTATTTCATGTGGTAATTGAAATATTTGTTGACTGAATAAATAATACTTGGTTCTTGTCTTGCATGCTGGAGAGCAGTGTCTGCAATCTTATTCAAATAGAAGAAAAGTTCCCCTGGTAGGAGACCATCAAACCCCGGCTTGAGCAAGTTGTTAAAACAGCAACAACAAATGCGGTTACCTGTTGCATTTGCCCAGCTCTTACTGTTTTGAAAATAAGTAACCTCCTTTTCATTTATGACTTAACCCTACGACTTGGACATTCATTAGGTAACGCAAGCTAATAGGCCATGTAAATTAATAGGCCATGAAAAAAAGGCCTCTGAATTATTAATAAAACAAGAAACAGTAAAAAAAAAGGCCTCTAATAAAATAATATGGAGTGCAAAAAAATCATCTAGATAAATAAAAGTAGGTATTATTTACTCATTGATTAACTTTGATCTTTTGATTTGTATTGATTTTTCCATTCATCATTATACTGAGGGAAGATGAGTCTGTCAGTCACGATTCCAATATACCTCTTAGTAATATTCGTATTTAGATTCTAAAATGTAAACCTTTGAATCTCCAAGATGAACAAATGTTAACATTGCTGTTAAACAAATGTTAACATTACTCTTAGCATTGCTGTTCACATTTAGGAAAACAATTTAGTGCCACACTAGGAGGTATGTTTTACATGGCTTTGATTTAACTTTAAATCTTTGATTGTTTGTTTGTAGGGGTCAAATCTTGCACCTATGGGTAATTTTTGACATTTTGATGTATGTGATTTGGATAGGTAAACTTTTTTTCTGTACGGTACTATTAGGTGAGTCATGCTAAAATCTGTTGCAATTTTATCAAATTTTCATAAAAATATACCAATTGATTTTTGATCAGAGATACGTCAATTTGATATTATTGCTTTTTGATTCGATTGGATTACCTCATTGTTTTTGATTTTAAAATAGGTACGTAGGCGTAGGGCGTTAGGCCTCCATAAGTACTGCTGTCCTTGTGCGGTCAAATTATCCAAGGACAACAACAAGAATTTATTATATAAAATACATATAGGTAGCTACTGTAGAGTTCGCATTTTGTCTAAAGTAGTTAATAATGGATTAATATCCGTGGCTTTATCAAGTCAAGTTATCACTAAATATGATGGATTCATGGATTGTCTGTGATAAAGGTCAAATTATGAATATGCACTTCTGTTTCTGAATCTACACCTTACAATGACTGTTCAAAAAGATGTTTTACACTCTTTCATTTCATTCCAAAATAATAAAAGGTTGCAAAATCGTCATTCTGTGCCGATGTACGCGAAGATGTCATGGCTTCAGAAGAGTTTTGTGGCTAATAGTTAGGGTGGTCATGCCATCTCATGACAAATCAAGATTTTACTACTTTTTTGTAGGTATTTTAAAAAAGTTTGCAATTGCTGCATGCTCAATATTGCTTATTTACTATTGCACCAGAGCAAGAAGATGTACATACAATAAATTGTATGAAGTACCTATGATGAAAAATATGGCTTTTTACTATTTTATTGCTGAGAGCTGGGGATTTTAAAGTCCACAGCGTCTAAACCATTGTTTTAATTACCTTCCAATGATCATTATTAGATGGTCAATTTTGTATGTGGATTTTAAATATTTTTTTCTTGCAAAACCCATCGGCAGGTTGGTATATTAATAGAAATAGGTAGGTATTTTCAATGGTGATGAATAGAAAAACCACTGTAAATGAATCACTCCAAGTAGTCATCAAGAAAGGAAGGTCACGCGATCAAGAGAAAGGACATACGACATACCTAACAGGAAATTAAATCAATACCTAACATACCCAAATGCATTTTGTCTTCAATTCACCCAAAGAGGATTTTCATCTTCTTGATTTGTGGAACGCATCATCCCTCTTGATTTGTGGAAGTTATGGAAGACGTGTTTAGGCACACCTGAAGAATTTTCGCCTTCACATGAACAACACAGGGGGAATAGGTTACGCTGCCTTCCCTTAGGCCAGCCATTCACTAGCAGGCACACCTGAGCACCAGAGCAAGAAGATGTACATACAATAAATTGTATGAAGTACCTATGATGAAAAATATGGCTTTTTACTATTTTATTGCTGAGAGCTGGGGATTTTAAAGTCCACAGCGTCTAAACCATTGTTTTAATTACCTTCCAATGATCATTATTAGATGGTCAATTTTGTATGTGGATTTTAAATATTTTTTTCTTGCAAAACCCATCGGCAGGTTGGTATATTAATAGAAATAGGTAGGTATTTTCAATGGTGATGAATAGAAAAACCACTGTAAATGAATCACTCCAAGTAGTCATCAAGAAAGGAAGGTCACGCGATCAAGAGAAAGGACATACGACATACCTAACAGGAAATTAAATCAATACCTAACATACCCAAATGCCACCAGAGCAAGAAGATGTACATACAATAAATTGTATGAAGTACCTATGATGAAAAATATGGCTTTTTACTATTTTATTGCTGAGAGCAGGGGATTTTAAAGTCCACAACGTCTAAACCATTGTTTTAATTACCTTCCAATGATCATTATTAGATGGTCAATTATATGTGAATTTTAAATATTTTTTTCTTGCAAAACCCATCGGCAGGTTGCTCTATTAATAGAAATAGGTAGGTATTTTCAATGGTGATGAATAGAAAAACCACTATAAATGAATCACTCCAAGTAGTCATCAAGAAAGGAAGGTCACGCGATCAAGAGAAAGGGACATACGACATACCTAACAGGAAACGAAATCAATACCCAACAGAGCCAAATGTATTTTGTCTTCAATTCACCCAAAGAGGATTTTCATCTTCTTGATTTGTGGAACGCATCATCCCTCTTGATTTGTGGAAGTTATGGAAGACGTGTTTAGGCACACCTGACGGATTTTCGCTTTCACATGAACAACACAGGGGGAATAGGTTACGCTGCCTTCCCTTAGGCCAGCCATTCACTAGCAGGCACACCTGGTAGTGTGTGTGCTCATCAGGTATCAGGTAGACCTAATCATGTTTACCTGTCAGGTCTACCTGCTAATGAGTGGCTGGCCTTACACATGGACATGGCGTGTCGAAATGACCACTCTCAAATTACTACATTTACTACAAGATTGCCCAGACCACATCAGTTGACCACACGAGAAAATCTGCGCATTTTCAACAAAATAATTCCCCATTGTGACTTAATGTTTCGTCTTGATGGATTGTTTCGATCAAAGTTCTTATCAAGGTCAAAATCGAACTGATGATGCTCTATTCAAATGCGCATCGCTTTGCGGTTTCTATCACCAGGGCTGGCAGCTCGGAGTCCGCTGGTTCGATTTTGCTTCGGAGTTCGGACAGATCTTGAGACCGATTTTGCTTTCTGCAATTTCGTTGCGGTAACAGCAGTTTGTTCCCGGTAACTGGGGTTTATGTATCCAGCCTCGTTATTTTCGAAGGTAGTGCGCCTTAAGCTATAGGTTTGGATTATCTTCAACAGATAATGGTCGTTCTCGGAACATCTTTCTCGTGTCCTCTTCTTTCTTCGAATTTGGGACGATAAAACCTCTGTTATAGTTTAGATTCTAAAGTGTAAACCTTTGAATCTCCAAGATGAACAAATGTTAACATTGCTGTTAAACAAAATGCTAACAAGGCTAGAAGGCTAGCCTTTGTCATTACCTTTTGCAAAACCAAGACCTGTCACTCGAAGAACCAAAGCCAAGACCTTTGTCATTCTATCTATTGCTATTTATCTATTGCCTTTGTCATTACCTTTTGAAAAACTTTTCTTCTCTTTAGGTGCCTGAAATTGGATTATCTTCAACAGATAATGGTCGTTCTCGGAACATCTTTCTCGTGTCCTCTTCTTTCTTCGAATTTGGGACGATAAAACCTCTGTTGTTATAGTTCCTTCTAGCCTTTGTCATTACCTTTTGCAAAACCAAGACCTGTCACTCTAAGAACCAAAGCCAAGACCTTTGTCATTACCTTTTGAAAAACTTTTCTTCTCTTTAGGTGCCTGAAATTCTGGACACAAATTACCGCCTCGCTCCTAAAATCAAACATGATTCAACCTGTGTCAATTAATGAGAGAAATCAATGAAGCCAATGTTACGGTGGTTAGCGCATTATCACGCGAGTTATCACTGCACTATCACAAGTGGTCATTACATTAACCACCTCTCACCTTGATAACTTCGATGTCAAGGACTATGCCTAAAAGTGCGTTTGTTTGGTCGTTCTCCTGTCCGTCCGTCCTAATTTAGACTGCGACAAGATCTTATTGAGACTGTGCGGGGGTAAAACGACTTTCGAGTCTCATCCTAACAGTACATTAACCACCTCTCACCTTGATAACTTCGATGTCAAGGACTATGCCTAAAAGTGCGTTTGTTTGGTCGTTCTCCTGTCCGTCCGTCCTAATTTAGACTGCGACAAGATCTTATTGAGACTGTGATGCCGTGATGCGGTGATAAAAGGACCTTCGAGTCTCATCCTAACATTCCTAACAGTATAATTTTAATAATGTGAAAACTGTGATAGACAGGACTATACTTTTATTAAAACAAAACTGCATAATTTACTTATGCATTTTTTATATGTAGGTTGGCATCATTTTATGGCACGAGGTAGGTCCATGGTGTAATATGGTAAGTTTGGGGTGATAAACTTTGTTTCTTATCTTGGGAATGTTGTAAAAATTTACTTGCCTTTTCTAGAGCAAGCTATTTTAAACCCGTTGAGTCCTTTAGCCAAACGCCCCTAAAAGATTATAAAGGTGTGTCTACACATAGTCGACGGGCCATCGATCGACGTCGATCCGCAATATATTCACGTCGATCGACGTCCGTCTACTATATGTAGACACACCTTAATACATACTACACTCTGAAGTGTTATTATGTGCTACCGGAGGGGATTTATTGCTTTCAAAATTATCTGTAGATGAATGTATTCTACTAAGTGTTGGAAGTGTGGAACTTTTGCACCTCTGATGAAAGATGCAAGATTAATTACCGAGTAAATAATGTAGGAGTGATGGCTATATTTCATTTTATAATCTGTAAAAAAAACGACTACATAATTTGAAAAGAAACAAAAAGTCTATTCTTGAATTTTTTTGACAGTTTTTGAGTTCGTCTTATATCCCGCTTTTATTACAAACAACAACAACAACAACAACAACAACAACAATATTTGAAAGAGGAACGATGACGATGATTGATAAGTTGGAAGGACCTTCATGGACTTTATGGTTTGTTGCTACACTTGCTACCGACTTTTCAGTTAACTCTTCTTATTATATACCAGCTATACAGCTATGAAGATCTGAGAGAGGAAGGATGGCGCAAAGGAGAAGCCCTAGAGTCCCTAGACAGAGGATTGTGGAGAAGGAGAATAAATTAAAGACAGAAATATCGACCCCATATAGAAATGGGATAGGGTTTAGTGAAAGAAGAAGAGACAGGTATACTACCATAATGACACTGACACGGAGTGCCTAGATTTAGATACACCCTGTATTTGTTATCTCCTCTTAATCATCTACACAAATATCTACTTAAATAGCTGTAATGCAATAATCTATGCAAGGGGACATACCAGGCTTTACGCCAATAGTATTTCCATTCACAGTTGGCACTTCTTTGTTATTATTTTGTCACAAAATATGGGCTTTAATTTTTTTCCCCATTCAGAATAGGATTAGTTCCGATTTATATGCACAGCAGTTTATGATTCGTCCAGATGGTCATTCATAAGGTTACTAACCTCTCATAATGTCGTATGTCGTTTAACCAGCCATCCGTTGGAAATAAGTCCATTCAACGTGCTATATTCGGTCAATTAATTTGTCTAAAATGAATTAATTTCTTTTATTTACACATATCTTGTATTGGAAAACGGATAAAACTGACAACCTCAAACAAACTATAGCGCATCTCAGATAAGATAAATTTCAATTTATTTGATTGCACATAAACCATAAAGTTTAATAGTATACGTAAAGCTAGCAAAGTCGATCCGTTGGAAAAACACTTCAAAATGCGTGATATTTTGCCGTGAGGCTCCAATAATTGCTTGCATAGATGGTACTTTTAGAATATAATAAATAAATAGTTTGTGTGAATCAATTAAGACATTAAATACTTGGCAATTAAAGACCTGATGCGTAGGTACGGACCCTTGAGTGGAATGTGTGCTAGACGACATGATATTGTTTAATTTTATTCTGTGACCATCATCTTACCTGTTATTAGTGCCATTAACTTCAAGATCTTGAATCCGACAGTGCCTCTCAAAATATTAAATCACAAATAAGATCCGGTCCAGAGAACCAACAAAGTTTCAAATCTACCTTTTCTAATAGAAAACTTAATTAATTAATTATATAAAATTGTAAATTGTGTGTAACGTTTTCAAAACTATCACAACAAATACATTGAATTGTACTTTTAGAATATAATAAATAAATAGTTTGTGTGAATCAATTAAGACATTAAATACTTGGCAATTAAAGACCTGATGCGTAGGTACATCCTATGATCCTATCCTATCTCCTATACGAGATTAATAAACCGTGTAAACTGCATTGGCATTCCTTGAATTACAGAAGTCTGTAGATGACCTAACAGTATAATTTTAATAATGTGAAAACTGTGATAGACAGGACTATACTTTTATTAAAACAAAACTGCATAATTTACTTCAAAACAAATCACAAATCTTAGGTTCAAATCGAACGATAAATTGAAATCTGTTAGGATTCGAACTGCAGTCCCTTGTTGTGAAGCGAATGACTTAGCAACAAAAATAATAATAATGGTAAATTTCAATTTATTTGATTGCACATAAACCATAAAGTTTAATAGTATACGTAAAGCTAGCAAAGTCGATCCGTTGGAAAAACACTTCCAAATGCGTGATATTTTGCCGTGAGGCCCGTGAGGCTCCAATAATTGCTTGCATAAATGGTACTTTTAGAATATAATAAATAAATAGTTTGTGTGAATCAATTAAGACATTAAATACTTGGCAATTAAAGACCTGATGCGTAGGTACATCCTATGATCCTATCCTATCTCCTATACGAGATTAATAAACCGTGTAAACTGCATTGGCATTCCTTGAATTACAGAAGTCTGTAGATGAATGTATTCTACTAAGTGTTGGAAGTGTGGAACTTTTGCACCTCTGATGAAAGATGCAAGATTAATTACCGAGTAAATACTGTAGGAGTGATGGCTATATTTCATTTTATAATCTGTAAAAAAAAAAAAAACGACTACACAATTTGAAAAGAAAGAAAAAGTCAAAGATATTAAGAAATATTCTTGAATTTGTTTGACAGTTTTTGAGTTCGTCTTATATCCCGCTTTTATTACAAACAACAACAATATTTGAAAGAGGAACGATGACGATGATTGATAAAGTTGGAAGGTTCTTCATGGACTCTATGGTTTGTTGCTACACTTGCTACCGACTTTTCAGTTAACTCTTCTTATAAGGTCATTATTTTTTCCTTCGTCGCGTCTTGTTTTTCAAAGCACCCTATTATCAATTATTTTAATTCAGTATAAATTTTATGATCCTAAAAATTACTGAATGGTATAATAGACCCTTGAGTTCAAAACTACAAAACAAATCACAAATCTTAGGTTCAAATCGAACGATAAATTGAAATCTGTTAGGATTCGAACTGCAGTCCCTTGTTGTGAACCGAATGACTTGGCAACAAAAATAATAATAATGGTAAATTTCAATTTATTTGATTGCACATAAACCATAAAGTTTAATAGTATACGTAAAGCTAGCAAAGTCGATCCGTTGGAAAAACACTTCCAAATGCGTGATATTTTGCCGTGAGGCCCGTGAGGCTCCAATAATTGCTTGCATAAGACCCTTGAGTGGAATGTGTGCTAGACGACATGATATTGTTTAATTTTATTCTGTGACCATCATCTTACCTGTTATTAGTGCCATTAAATTCAAGATCTTGAATCCGACAGTGTCTCTCAAAATATTAAATCACAAATAAGATCCGGTCCGGAGGACCAACAAAGTTTCAAATCTACCTTTTCTAATAGAAAACTTAATTAATTAATTAATTATATAAAATTGTAAATTGTGTGTAACGTTTTCAAAACTATCACAATAAATACATTGAATCGAATCTTTTCCATAGGAAGAGACGAGGGACCTTTTCAGCACTATTTACCCTCAAAACTCATCTCAAATCTGAAGGAACAATTAGGAAATTACGTTGAATCTGGAATTGCAATTATGTAAGACTGTAAGAAATATTAAAATATGTCGTCGCAGATCCTCCAAAGCTGAGTGTACCCCCTATTCCAAGCACAGGCCCGAAAAAACTTCGACTCTTTCGGAAAGCGAATCCGGGTCCTCCACTGTAAAAGTCTAGTGTAATACCCTCTCGGTCACAGATGATTTAACAATAATTCCTGTCAAAAAATGGAGGCTGCCTTGGAGAAGATTCCAATATAACGCAAAGGTGGAGTAACGCTGAAAAGTAAGGAGGAAAAAAAAAACGCAATACGAAGTCTGCAAGTTGTTTCTATTCTACATAGGTAAAAACTTAATTAGAAATACATAGTAGAACGGTATGCAAATTTCAAGCCAGGAAAATGGTCTTTTTTTCCCAAGAGCTACTGATGCATTGATTGTTCATTGCCATAAAATTGGATTAATATTATATGTTCACGATCAAAAAAACCGCATGAAACAATAAATTGCATAATTTAATTACCAGGAGAATCCTTGTCATTGTCAACAACTGTGAATGTTGGAGATGCGTTGGCCAGACTGGAAATCTTTCAGAGAACTTATTTAAAATAATAATGACAACTCCATGTTCATCCCGCTGGGACTGAAAAAGCCCTTTATCCTAGAGTTCAACCAAAGTTATTTGACATAATTATATAATGTTGTGTATTTTTCTAAATCAACATTGTAAAATGATTGCAAAAATGCACAGCACAAAATGCAAGAATTCATGCATTTGAGACTATAAAAATATGAAAATTAATCTGATTCATGTGGTAATTGAAATATTTGTTGACTGAATAAATAATACTTGGTTCTTGTCTTGCATGCTGGAGAGCAGTGTCTGCAATCTTATTCAAATAGAAGAAAAGTTCCCCTGGTTGGAGACCATCAAACCCCGGCTTAAGCAAGTTGTTAAAACAGCAACAACAACAAATGCGGTTACCTGTTGGATCTGCCCAGCTCTTACTGTTTTGAAAATAAGTAACCTCCTTTTCATGTATGACTTAACCCTACGACTTGGACATTCAATAACGCAAGCTCAATAGGCCATGAAAAAAAGGCCTCTGAATTATTAATAAAATAAGAAACAGTACAAAAAAAGGCCTCTAATAAAATAACATGGAGTGCAAAAAAAATCATCTAGATAAATAAAAGTAGGTATTATTTACTCATTAATTAACTTTGATCTTTTGATTTGTATTGATTTTTCCATTCATCATTATACTGAGGGAAGATGAGTCTATCAGTCACGATTCCAATAGGCAGACCTCTTAGTAATATTCGTATTTAGATTCTAAAATGTAAACCTTTGAATCTCCAAGATGAACAAATGTTAACATTGCTGTTAAACAAATGTTAACCTTACTCTTAGCATTGCTGTTCACATTTAGGAAAACAATTTAGTGCCACACTAGGAGGTATGTTTTACATGGCTTTGATTTAACTTTAAATCTTTGATTGTTTGTTTGTATGGGTCAAATCTTGCACCTATGGGTAATTTTTGAAATTTCGATGTATGTGATTTGGATAGGTAAACTTTTTTTTCTGTACGGTACTATTAGAATATACAGGGAGTTTGGATAGGACGTCCTCAGTTTGGGAGATTGAGGCAAAAGCCAGTAGGTGCTTCTTTTCAATCGCCCATTAGCAATGGATGGAAGCACTACTTGAAAAAGGACGTCCTCAAAGTGACTTGCACACCGATTAACCTTCAAAGCAAAAAAGGTCGTATCAGAGATAACCTGTTTCTGTATTTCCTCTTTACACCTACTAATTGCTAGATGGCCAGATGACCGAAGGTCCTGGGTTCAAGGCAGAGATGCGCTGGGTAATTATTTACTTTTATTTGAATACGAAGAGGACTATAGCTTTTCTCGAGTCACGCCATTAAAAAGGGTCATTAGGAGAGATTTCCATGAAATTAAAAAAGAACGGGTTTTTGATGTTAGGGTGATAATGGATGAAGTTGAATAGAAATTGGGGCGGGAAGGAGAACTGCATCCTGGGGCTATGTTTCGTGTTAGGCTGTCCACTGTCCACACAAGGTTTGTAGCACTAAGTCAGACCACATACAGGTCGTAATCATTTGGTCTCATCATCATCATTGGTTAACAGCCATAATGCTGGTTTACTGCAGTATACCCTGTTTCCCTGTCTTCTGCCTTCCTCTTGAGATCATAGTAGGTTGTGACGTTCATTACCTCCATTATTTGTTTGATGTAGTCCAGTGGTGGTCTTCGTCTTGTGTTTTTGCCTTTTCAATCATTCCTTCAATAACTTGCCAGTAACTTTAAAGTTAATGGTGCGTCTGGAACTTCCAGTAAAATCAAAAAAATTGGTGGAACTTCGGTGATCAGTGGACAACAGGATGGATCCACATAGTCGCTTAACTAAGATTTTCAAAGGTCATTGCCCTCAGATTCCGTGTTGTATAATCCCCTAACATTTACTTAACGATCTCATAACACGAGCATGTAATGATTTTAAGAACTCTCTGTTGGTCCCGTTGATTCGCAAAGGTCCCACATCATGGACTAGATGGCCAGATGACCGAAGGTCCTGGGTTCAAGGCAGAGATGCGCTGGGTAATTATTTACTTTTATTTGAATACGAAGAGGACTAGAGCTTTTCTCGAGTCACGCCATTAAAAAGGGTCATTAGGAGAGATTTCCATGAAATTATAAAAAAGAACGGGTTTTTGATGTTAGGGTGATAATGGATGAAGTTGAATAGAAATTGGGGGCGGGAAGGAAAACTGCATCCTGGGGCTATGTTACGTGTTGGGCTGTCCACTGTCCACACAAGGGTTGTAGCACTAAGGTAGACCACATACAGGTCGTAATCATTCATCATCATCATTGGTTAACACGTTAACAGCCATAAGGCTGGTTTACTGCAGTACTCCATGTTTCCCTGTCTTCTGCCTTCCTCTTGAGATCATAGTAGGTTGTGACGTTCATTACCTCCATTATTTGTTTGATGTAGTCTTGTGTTTTTGCCTTCAATCATTACTTCAATAACTTGCCAGTAACTTTAAAGATAAAGGTGCGTCTGGAACTTCAAGTAAAATCAAAAAATTTGGTGGAACTTCCGTGATCAGTGGACAACAGGATGGATCCACATAGTCCCTTAACCAAAATTTTCAAAAGTCATTGCCCTCAGATTCCGTGTTGTATAATCCCCTAACATTTACTTAACGATCTCATAACACGAGCATGTAATGATTTTAAGAACTCTCTGTTGGTCCCGTTGATCCGCAAAGGTCCCACATCATAGGACATCCCAATAGCTATGGTTAAATCTGTTGTTTACACGAGTACCTAACAACATTGACTATCATCAGGCCCGTAAGCGCAATGTCCTGTAGAAAAATGGAATCTTTAACTTTCGTTTGCTATGAAATAAGTGCTATACATACATATTAGACTTAAAGGTCTGTGTTATAGCATGTCCATCCCGTAGCATGTTCCTTAAGAGATGGGCGAAAAAGACCATACTTCCCAATTAGGTGATAGGGTGACATAATACCCCCCCCCCCAAAAAAAAACAACCCCTCTGAAGAGTTAATGTGGGCTTCCAGAGGAGACTTTTTGCTGAAAAGCACTTTTTTCAGCATGTGTAGATTCACCAGAAAGTTGAAAAAATTTGCCATCGAGATACAAGTGGGAATACATCCCAATAGCTATGGTTAAATCTGTTGTTTACACGAGTACCTAACAACATTGACTATCATCAGGCCCGTAAGCGCAATGTCCTGTGGAAAAATGGAATCTTTAACTTTCGTTTTCGTTGCTATGAAATAGGCGCTATACATACAAATAGGGCTTAAAGGTCTGTGTTATAACATGTCCATCCCGTAGCGAGTAGACTTTTTGCTGAAAAGCACTTTTTTCAGCATGTGTAGATTCACCAGAAAGTTGAAAAATTTTGCCATCGAGATACAAGTGGGAATTTTTGTTGACCAGATGAAATGAGAATGGAACAATATTCACGCAGATAAAAGCCTTTTGTGCAAAATTAGGGCAGAAAAAAATAGTTTTGTTTCAATCGTTGGCATCTGCAGAATCACCTATTTGGTGTCTCGAAACACTGGGCCTGATGGCAGATGTGGTATCATCTCCCACAACACATGGGCTCAAGAACTCAATCGGTACACCTTACTCTGGTCTGGTGTTTACCTATTTGTGGTAACCGTGCATGACATGGAGTTTGGAGTATTAGATAAAAACACATTAGTTATACCTATACGACCAGACCAAAGGAATGCTCATACAAACTTTCCTCTTTATAGTCCTATACCTAACATGGATCTCAAAAACATCTCAAATTCTTCTTCTCTATCCCTGATTTTACTAGATATTGGCAATGGCTTAATATTGATATCTTTAAAGATGTACTTCTTCCTAAGAAGAACTAGATCTCTCTCCAAGTCCCTCTTTCCCTCCTTTTATTGGCATCTGCAGAATCACCTATTTGGTGCCTCGAACAACTGGGCCTGATGGCAGATGTGGTATCATCTCCCACAACACATGGGCTCAATAACTCAATCGGTACACCTTACTCTGGTGTTTACCTATTTGTGGTAACCGTGCATGACATGGAGTTTGGAGTATTAGATAAAAACACATTAGTTATACTCGTACCTAGGTATACGAACAAACCAAAGGAATGCTCATACAGAGCTACCTATTTTAGTCCTATAGGTACCTAACAATCCTAACATGGATCTCAAAAACATCTCAAATTCTTCTTCTCTATCCCTGATTTTACTAGATTTTGGCAATGGCTTGATATTGATACTCAAATTCTTCTTCTCTATCCCTGATTTTACTAGATATTGGCAATGGCTTGATATTGATATCTTTAAAAATGTACTTCTTCTTAAGAAGAACTAGATCTCTCTCCAAGTCCCTCTTTCCCTCCTTTTATGTACGAGTATATCCCCATATGTTTCCCTTTTTCATTTCCTTTCAACACCTTATACACGATACTAGAGGCAATAGAAAACTTGATCAACATCTATAGCAGAAGAAGAGCTGGTCAGACCAAGGAGTAGCAGATTATGAAGAAAAAATATCCGTTGAAGAATGTTGAAGATTTGAAGAAGAAGGCGAAAAGATTGAGGAGTAGCAGATTATGAAGAAAAAATATCCGTTGAAGAATGTTGAAGATTTGAAGAAGAAGAAGGCGAAAAGATTGGAAGAAGAAGATGAAAAGATTCGAAGAAGAACTTTAACGAGAACAATAATATTGTAAAAATAGATAAAAAAGCTCACCAGACTTTCTCGAGCTTCTCAGAGTCACAACATTCGCATGAACATCATGAATAAGATCATAAATAATATAGACATGATTCGATTACGGACTTTTCAGTCCCGAGTATGATAATGGTGGATCCCCAGGCGTTCCAAACATGGGGTATAATCTGACACTTTTGAAAGTTCATAGCAAGTACCATGTTTGGGGTTAAATCTGAAAATCTTTAAAGTTCACATAAAGTACCATGTTTGGGGTTAAATCTGACATTTTTGTAAGGTAAAGTTCCACACATCTGTTCCGAATAGTAGCGGATAAAGTCAAAATAGCCATGATGATCGCCCACATCCGAAGCGGATACGCACCGAAAGAAGAAGAAATAGGAAGTTCTATAATAATAAATAATAACAAATCTACTGAACAGAACAGATCTCATAGTGAAATGACTTCGGATCGTTTGAGTTCCAAGTTGACAAATGAACCAAGGAACGACATTAATTTTGTGACAAGCATTAATGCTTGACCAAAAATTCCTTTCTTTTCTCATTACTAACCGTAACCGACTTGAGTGGAAGATAACCACTAAGGGATGCCGGACTTGTCGGGAGCATTTTCTACCACCTAACCCCATTTAAAAAACATTGAACTCAGTTAAAGCCATATCCATCGCAACGAGCTTGATCTTTGACTTTGAAGTCTTCACAGTGTATCTTTGAGAACTGCTAGCATTAATCAGGTACATTATTACCCACATTTTTTATGCCCTATCGTTTTGAACTCTTGAGCTTTTGAAGTCTCGACTTCGCAGCATCTTTCTATTCTTTCCCAATGTATTTTGTACACGGAAGCGATCCTATATAGGTTTCTTGTTGTATTGTTGATGATGTTTTGTTATTTATGTTTAGGTGGCATTTTATGAGGGCACCATGGAATCTATTGTTATTTGCGAGGGTTTTGTCTAGCTGATTATCCAAATGTTGAAATATGGCTGGACAACCTGATTTGCCTGGGACGTTGATTACCCGAACTCCCATGTACTTGGAGCTGGAATAGAGTTATTGTTTTGCATAAAATAATATGCACCAAAATGACAGAACCAATATCATCTTTGACCTATTGCTGCCCATAAATCAAAGCTCAGGTCAGGCATAGAATGGTGATTGGAGTGAGAAATTGATTTCACCCTGAGAACCAGATATTTCTCTTTTGTTTTAAACCAAATACTCTGTGGGTGTTTCCTTTTGGAAACTTTCTTCTTGTTGTATTGTTGATGATGTTTTGTTATTTATGTTTAGGTGGCATTTTATGAGGGCACCATGGAATCTATTGTTATTTGCGAGGTTTTTGTCTAGCTGATTATCCAAATGTTGAAATATGGCTGGGCAACCTGATTTGCCTGGGACGTTGATGACCCGAACTCCCAAGTACTTGGAGCTGGAATAGAGTTATTGTTTTGCATAAAATAATATGTATTTTTTATATGTAGGTTGGCATCATTTTATGGCACGAGGTAGGTCCATGGTGTAATATGGTAAGTTTGGGGTGATAAACTTTGGTTCTTATCTTGGGAATGTTGTAAAAATTCACTTGCCTTTTCTAGAGCAAGGTATATTTTAAACCCGTTGAGTCCTTTAGCCAAATGCACTTAAAAGATTATAAAGGTGTGTCTACACATAGTCGACGGGCCGTCGATCGATTCATCGATCGACGTCGATCCGCAATAAATTCACGTCGATCGACGGCCGTCTACGATGTGTAGGCACACCTTAATACAATAATACATACTACTCTGAAGTGTTATTATGTGCTACCACCGGAGGGGATTTATTGCTTTCAAAATTACATTATGTACTAGGACACGTTTCGATCTTATCAGGCTATTAATCGAACATCGTTTATCGTTTTAAGGTGTCGTTTTTCAAGCTCATCACTTGAAGATAATCTCCATTGGTCATCATTTTACAAACACATGCGGCAGCTTGTGAAGATGATCTCTTCTGAATCCTTGAACTATCAGCAAAGATCACTCAGTGTAGCATTTTCAATAGGTAGTTGATAATGGAATCCTTAAGAAATGTGGTGAGATTCCGAGATTCTTACATGGTCATGCTCTTGCCCTAACCCTTGTATCACATTTACCATACTGTGTAAGTAGTGAGTACACAAATACACAATCAAATAGCCCATGGCACTTGGATGAGTGTCACCAAGAATCTCGCAGGATTTTTCTTGTTTGAGATTCCAGAGAGCCGAGTTCATAGATCTTGTAAAGTTTCCAAAGAACACCACAAGCTATTAGAAGAAATATGTACTTTGTTACTAAAGCCGGCCACTCACTCTCCAACCGACCCAGGTCTGTCAAACAGTCGGAACTTGTGTGGCGGAAAAAAACATCCAAGTTCTACTTTTCAGACGGTCTGGAGACTGAAGGCGGAAAATTTTTCCGCCACAAACGTTCCGGCGCGCGGCGTGGCGGCTAATATCTTGAGAACACTTTTCTTTAGGCGGTCGGATAGAGTTAGTACTTTTCTTTTGGTGGTCGGGCAGAGTTGGTTCTTTTCTTTTGGTGGTCGGACAGAGTTAGGTGTTTTTTCGTCAGGATGAACCAACTTGGTTTTGGCGAGTTTATTTTTACGGAGTGCGGCTGCGGATGCCCTTCCGCTACTCCAACTACGTCAAGACAATAATATGAAAAGCAACCCAATAGAATTCTGGTTGAAAAAACAATAGAATAGCCAGGTAAAGGTGCACTAAAAACTGACCATCGAAATTTTGACCCGATTACATTACTTTCCTTCCTATAGGATAAGGAAAGTTTAATTATATTTATAGATAAAAACCTGTCGCGATAAGTCAGCAATATCATATTGACCCGTACCGCTCAGGCCCGTGTTCAGGCTTTCGACGAGGGGGGCAAAAATTGAGGCGCGATCTGGGATCTGGCGCGATTTTTCGGGAATCTGCAGTTTTTGGATAGCAAATTTTGTTCTGAACACGACTGTGGAAGAATTATCTTTCTGTCTCTTTTCAACAACAAGTTATGGAAGATATTGTGAACTCTGTAACATGAAACGGCCCAACAGCTTTTTCCGGAAGAGAAAGCCTTTTTCCGCCACACACGTTCCGACTGTGAGACCGTCTGAGGATGAGTGGCATGAAATTTTGTAGCACACCCTGTATGCGAAAGACACTGGGACTATACCAACAAACATCACTTGACATTGCCTCTAAGTTGCCTCATGAGAAACAATCAGTGGGACCTGACTGAAGATGAGCAAACGGCCTTTCCATACCAAGAAAGTGATCCACACAGAAGAACAAGAAGAGATGGAAGGACCAGATCAAGAGAGACATGGCAAAAATCAACATCACGGAATAGAAGACGCGCAAGACAGAACAGTTTGGCGAGGCAAAAAGTATTCTGGGCTACAAATGACCCTGACTGTAAGTAAGTAAAAGAACAAGAAATTTAAAGTCAGCCAACTAAGCTAACTATAACTAAGCTTAGAGGGTAGCGCGCTCACCTTGTTAGCGTTATGCCCACCACTCACGCTCAGAACGTCTGACAGACCGCGGTCCCGAGGCGAACTTTATCCTCAGCAGATAAGGTTCGTTCTCGGAACGGCTGGCTTTCTCCTATTCTATCCTTCTTCTCTCTTAGACTTCGGGACGATATAGACCTCCGTTGTTACAGTTTCCTCTATCAAATCTCTCTAAATAATAAGAGTAAATTCCACTCCATCGCACTGATTTCATGGGTAAGAGCTTCTCCGTGAATGCTGCACGATTGTGGAATCAGCTTCCGACCGAGTTGAGAGTTCTTCAGAGCCGGCTACCATTCAAGCTACTGGCAAAAGAATATATGCTTACCCTGGATAGTTGAATAATATATTGTTTCAAATTCTTTACTCCTCCCCCTTACCTCATAGGCTTGAACGATGACATCAGGGAGCATCACTTCATGTTCAATTTCAAATTCAATCACTTCTGATGAGAATCTACTTAAGTTCTCAGTTCTCATGGTATTAGTTTTACAATCGAGAGGTTGATTTGTCAAACCAGAGGTTGTGTAGGGTGAGGTTCTCATCAGAGATGTCATTAGAGGTTCGAAATCCACTGATTTCGAGATCGATCAAAAACTTCATAAAACTTGATGTAAAGATCCATTGATTTGACAAGAGACTGTGTCACCATGAAACGAGGAATTCAGACAACCCTACGATTTCCCTACCATCGATGTTGTTAGGGTCCTAGGTCCCACTCATGGTCTCAGCACTAAATAGTCCAGTGGGATTGACAAGGTATCAGGAGAGGTTATAGGGGAGGCATAGAAGACTTCTCATTTGCAGGGTCGAAGGTGAAGGTATCAGAGTCCTGTTTTCATCTGTTTGTTTTCGAGTCCTTTCAATTCTCTCGTTCATAAGTGAGACCACGTATATGGTTGTAATATTTACTCTTATTATTTAGATTGATTTGATAGAGGGAACTGTAACAACGGAGGTCTATATCGTCCCGAAATCTAAGAGAGAAAAAGACAGGATAGGAGAAAGCCAGCCGTTCCGAGAACGAACCTTATCTGCTGAGGATAAAGTTCGCCTCGGGACCGCGGTCTGTGAGACGGTCTGAGCGTGAGTGGTGGGCATAACGCTAACAAGGTGAGTGCGCTACCCTCTAAGCTTAGTTAGCTTAGTTGGCTGACTTTTAAATTTCTTGTTCTTTTACTTACTTACAGTCAGGGCCATTTGAAGCCTAGAATACTTTTTGCCTCGCCAAACTGTTCTGTCTTGCGCGTCTTCTTCGGTGGTGTTAATTTTTGCCATGTCTCTCTTGATCTGGTCCTTCCATCTCTTCTTGTTCTTCTGTGTGGTTCAATTTCTTGGTATGGAAAGGCCGTTCCCACTGATTGTTTCTTATGAGGCAACTTAGAGGCAATGTCAAGTGATGTTTGTTGGTATAGTCCCAGTGTCTCTCGCATACAGGGTGTGCTACAAAATGTGTATCGGATCGGAAAAAGGCTTTCTCTTCCGGAAAAAGCTGTTGGGCCGTTTAATGTTACAGAGCTCACAATATCTTCCATAACTTGTCGTTGAAAAGAGATAGAAAGATAATTCTTTCACAGTCGTGTTCAGAACAAAATTTGCTATCCAAAAACTGCAGATTCCCGAAAAATCGCGCCAGATCGCGCCTCAATTTTTGTACCCCTCGCCGAAAGCCTGAACACGGGCCTGAGCGGTACGGGTCAATATGATATTGCTGACTTATCGCGACAGGTTTTTATCTATAAATATAATTAATTATAATTCATCCATACGGTGTTACAATGGTTTACACGTATTTTCTACAAGTATAGGCATATGACGTATTATCGATACATCATATTGCATCTTGGTTAACAACTTTATTTAATACCCGATCATAAAATGAAATAAATCATCCTACAGAATAAATTCTAATGATAATGAATATAATGATGAAAATATCTAAATGCAATTGATCATATTTATTTTTAAAGTCCTTTACAAGTACCTATAAATCCCGTACTTGATTACTTATTGCACTAGACGCATACAGTAAGTACGTGTACTTAACTATTGATGAGTTGCGTCATGTGTAATTTGGCTAATTTTAACCTGAAGAAAAAACAATCTTTCTTTAAACATTAATCTCGCTATTTAAAAAGTTTATTTTGTATTTATATGTATATACTTTTTGTTACCATCTGTAAATTTAATTTAATAAAGTTTGATCCAATTGTGTAATAATAATAAATGTTACAATCATATACGTGGTCTCACTTATGAACGAGAGAATTGAAAGGACTCGAAAACAAACAGATGAAAACAGGTTAAACTCTGATACCTTCACCTTCGACCCTGCAAATGAGAAGTCTTCTATGCCTCCCCTATAACCTCTCCTGATGCCTTGTCAATCCCACTGGACTATTTAGTGCTGAGACCATGAGTGGGACCTAGGACCCTAATAACATTGTAGGGAAATCGTAGGGTTCTCTGAATTCCTCGTTTCATAGTGGCACAGTCTCTTGTCAAATCAATGGATCTTTACATCAAGTTTTATGAAGTTTTTGATCGATCTCAAAATTAATGGATTTCGAACCTCTAATGACATCTCTCATGAGAATCTCACCCTACACAACCTCTGGTTTGACAAATCAACCTCTCGATTGTAAAACTAATACCATGAGAACTGAGAACTTCTTAAGTAGATTCTCATCAGAAGTGATTGAATTTGAAATTGAACATGAAGTGATGCTCCCTGATGTCATCGTTCAAGCCTATGAGGTATGTCACAATAGAGGTAGGTATAACTGGTAAGTTACTACTAAATACGAAGATACCATAAAGCCCGGTTCACAAGCTACATGTCTCCCAACTAGGTCTTCTAACCTGGTCTTTTAACAGATCATTCATTGTGAAGAATAAATCTTGTTTATCCTGCTCGAATAGGATTGAAAAGTCCCTTTGCCCCAGCAGTCTAAACAAGGTCTCGTACATTTGATGGGATAGTGATACAAGTTTCTCCCCATCCGTGGCACAAGCTCTGCTTATACGGGTGGGTATACCATTTGTATGGAAAATATATGGAATGTTCTGACTGAGTTTTTTGTCGATCAAATATAAATGGAAACTTATTTTTAAAAAAGTGCGAAGAGTGTACGCCAGTTTCGAGCAAATTTCACCTGCCCAAACCTGAAATTTGCACAAAAATCACCTACACACGATCTGTCGAAAGGCTAGGCTAGAAGACCATCTTTCTGTCGTAAAACCAAGTTAGGAGACATTTCATAGCGTTTGTACCGGGCTATATCCTAGGACTTCAGGTGAAGTGCCAAGTGCCTCGGGCTGTTTGTAGTATTAGTACTCCGACTGTAAGGAGATGATACAATGGTGTGATCATGGTATTGCTCAAACCACCTATGGTTTACGTCGATCTGTCGAAAGGCTAGGCTAGAAGACCATCTTTCTGTCGTAAAACCAAGTTAGGAGACATTTCATAGCGTTTGTACCGGGCTATAGCCTAGGACTTCAGGTGAAGTGTCAAGTGCCTCGGGCTGTTTGTAGTATTAGTACTCCGACTGTAAGAAGATGATACAACGGTGTGATCTTGGTATATTGCTCAAACCACCTATGGTTTACGCAGACATTAAGTCTGCCTGTCAGGACAAAGGCTGTCGCCACTGTAGTCACAATAGACTCTAGTCATTCTAGTAAGTAGTAAGCCACGGAGACACAACTTGAGTTAGACTGGCCACTTACGGCGTCACGCTCCAACTGTCCGACCACCAAAAGAAAAGAACCAACTCTGTCCGACCACCAAAAGAAAAGAACCAACTCTGTCCAACCACCAAAAGAAAAGAACTAACTCTGTCCGACCACCAAAAGAAAAGAACTAACTCTGTCCGACCACCAAAAGAAAAGTACTAACTCTGTCCGACCGCCTAAAGAAAAGTGTTCTCAAGATATTAGCCACCACGCCGCGCGCCGGAACGTTTGTGGCGGAAAAATTTTCCGCCTTCAGTTTCCAGACCGTCTGAGAGACGTAGAACTTGGATGTTTTTTTCCGCCACACAAGTTCCGACTGTTTGACAGACCTGGGTCGGTTGGAGAGTGAGTGGCCGGCTTTAGTAACAAAGTATACATATTTCTTCTAATAGCTTGTGGTGTTCTTTGGAAACTTTACAAGACCTATGAACTCGGCTCTCTGGAATCTCAAACAAGAAAAATCTTTCGAGATTCTTGGTGACACTCATCCAAGTGCCATGGGCTATTTGATTGTGTATTTGTGTACTCACTACTTACACAGTAAGGTAAATGTGATACAAGGGTTAGGGCAAGAGCATGACCATGTAAGAATCTCGGAATCTCACCACATTTAAGGATTCCATTGTTCAATGTGCGGCGGGCCTTAGGAGATAGAGGAGTCCGTTTTTTAAGAGAGGTCGATTATTAGAATTCTTGGAATCTTGTTGGATTTTAGAGTCACTCTGTGTGTCAATAAATTTTGCTCATCTCATTACCTGTATACAGGTGGGGGTGGGGAGAGAGAGAGAGTGAATTCTAGGAATCGACTGAGTAATTACCCAGCGCATCTCTGCCTTGAACCCAGGACCTTCGGTCATCTGGCCATCTAGTGTGCTGCAACTTCGTGTGTTGTTTGAGTTGGCTCTTATCTAAGATGCGCTATAGTTTGTTTGAGGTTGTCAGTTTTATCCGTTTTTCAATACAAGATATATGTGTAAATAAAAGAAATTAATTCATTTTAGACAAATTAATTGACCGAATATAGCACGTTGAATGGACTTATTTCCAACGGATGTCTGGTTAAATGACATTATGAGAGGTTAGTAACTGGATGGATGACCATCTGGACGAGTCATTAACTGCTGTGCATATAAATCGGAACTAATCCTATTTTGAATGGGGAAAAAAATTAAAGCCCATATTTTGTGACAAAATAATAACAAAGTGCCAACTGTGAATGGAAATACTATTGGCGTAAAGCCTGGAATGTCCCCTTGCATAGATTATTGCATTACAGCCATTTAAGTAAATATTTGTGTAGATGATTAGGAGGAGATAACAAATACAGGGTGTATCTAAATCTAGGCACTCCGTGTCAGTGTCATTATGGTAGTATACCTGTCTCTTCTTCTTTCACTAAACCTTATCCCATTTCTATATGGGGTCGATATTTCTGTCTTTAATTTATTCTCTTTCTCCACAATCCTCTGTCTAGGGACTCTAGGGCTTCTCCTTTGCGCCATCCTTCCTCTCTCAGATCTTCATAGCTGTATAGCTGGTATA